>NC_092413.1:181356162-181660433 GCF_040894005.1 Engystomops pustulosus
TCAGCACACAGCATCTCACAGCACTAGAGGGATCACAATGGGGCACATTTACTAAGCACAGTGCAAACTGCAGTAAATGCAGTTTGCCTGTATAGTGTGCAGGGGACGCCAGATTCCGGATTTCCGGTGCACAACTTTCATGAAACTAGCACTCCCTGCACTGCCCCGACAGAGAGAACCAACTTTTTTTGGTGCACCTTTAACATGGGGATGCAACACACTTCTGTTGGACTTTGCATGATAAATCTGGCACACAGTCCGACTGCATGTGCAGTGCAGCTGCGCTACAAAATATATCACAAAAAATAAAATATATCATAACAGGAAAAAAAACCAACATTTTCTTATTGGTGAAAGTCACATCCCTTTAAGAATCAAAAGTGACTTTTTTATGGTGATTATATTTAAGAGTACATAATACACAAATATTTGCAGATTAATATAAAGAATCAGTAACAATCGTGCCACAGATCTCACAATTTTCTTTAGTTCTTCACAGGTTATATATTGACTGTATGTTACAAAATGATTGTAGCCAATGTGGTTGGTGTATTAAAGGAAATCCACTATTCAAAAAAAGCAAAAAAAACCTATAAATACAGGCAGTCCCCTGCTTAAGGACACCCGACTAAAAGACGACCCCTAGTTAAAGACAGACCCCTCTGCCTACTGTGACCTCTGAAGAAGCTCTCTAAATGCTTTACTATAGTCCCAGACTGCAATAATCAGCTGTAAGGTATCTGTAATGAAGCTTTATTGAAAATCCTTGATCCCATTATAGCAAAAAATTTTGAAACCCCAATTGTCACTAGGGCAGAATTTTATTTCGTCTGGCACTCCAATTATAAAATATACAGTTTTGACTTACATACAAATTCAACTTAAGAACAAACCCAAGAAACCTTGTACGTAACACAAGGGCTGCCTGTACTCACCTCTGCTTTTCTTCATCTTGATCCCGGCTGGCTATCACTAGTCCTTACACTCCACGAACACCTAGAAAATAAATTTATACAGGTACCTGGGACTCTGGCATGCGCAGAACTCCGGAACTGCTCGCAACTGCTCGGTGCTCGGACAAGTGTTTCGCCCACTCAAGAAAATCAAGCATCTTGCGGCGTTTAGATTTTTGGCAGCCAGAAGCAGAGCCAATCACAAGCCAGGAGAATCTGCAGTACCCCCAGCATCACGTGGTACACTTACATGTCTATAGCAGTGGTCGGCTGGCCTGATGAGGTGAGCCTGGAATATACTAGGCCTTGCCCGCGCTTCTCGGATCATTCTCTGTCTGGATGCCTGCTGCTGGTCAGGGATAGCGTTAGGGTGTTCTAGTTGATTACTGTTAGGCAGGAGTGATTCTAAAAGAACCTTACTGTTAGGCAGGAGTGATTCTCCAAAAACCCAACAGCCCTTGTTAGGGCTACATTAGCATTTTTCAAAAGGTAAAGTGACAGACAGAATCCTTTTGTGTGCTGTCAGTGAAGGTTAGAAAAAAGCCATAGCAATCATCTTCTGAGGATGCTGTCTGATTTCTTCTGCTCGTTTTGTTCTATAAAAAAAACACGCAAAAAAAAAAAACAACAAAAAAAACACTAAAAAACAACAAAAAAATACAGTTTATTTTTCAGTTTTGTCTATAAAATAGACTTTAATTTTGAAAATGTTGAACCCGAGGGCTAGGGGTAGAGGACGAGGGCGTGGGCATCCAATTACTGCAGGGGTCAGAGGCGGGTCCTGGCTGGGGCGAGACACCACCTGCTGATGAGGGAGCAGGGGAACGCCGCAGAGCTACACTTCCTAGCTTCATGTCTTAAGTTACTGGGACTCGGGATAGAGCACTGTTGAGGCCAGAACAGTACGAACAGGTGATGTTGTGGATTGCGGACAATGCTTCAAGTAATTTGTCCACCAGTCAGTCTTCCACGCAGTCCACCCATGTTACCCAAGTAACCTCTTGTCAGGCTACTGCTGAGCTCTTTCCCGATGCCCAGGTTTTCCACCTGTTGCAGTCTGTCGGTCATAATGACATTGTTGACGTAGTGGAAGAAGTGTGTAAAGAGGACGATGAGGAGACACGGTTGTCAGACAGTGGTGAAGTTGTTGTCAGGGCAGGAAGTCCGAGGGGGGAGCAGACTGAGGGATCGGAGGATGATGAGGTGACAGACCCAAGCTGGGTTGATAGAGCGGGTGAAGACAGTGCTTCTGAGACGGAGGCGAGTCCTATACGAGAACAGGTTGGAAGAGGCAGTGGTGGGGCCAGACGGAGAGGCAGGGCCAGAGCTGGTGCATCAGCGCCAAATGTTTCACGTAGTGAAGCTCCCGTGGCGAGGCCAAGATTTTCTGAAGTCTGGAGGTTCTTTAAAGAAACAGCGGATGACCGACGGACTGTGGTGTGCAACCTTTGCCACACAAGGATCAGCAGGGGTTCCACCACTACTAGCTTAACCACCACCAGTATGCGCAGCCATATGAATGCTAAACACCCCATTCAATGAAACCAAGGCTGTTCATCTCCGGCCGGGTCCACCACTGCTCCTTCCTCTGTGTCATTTACTGCCTCTGCTAGTCAGCCCCCTGTCTACGACCCTGGCACAAACACCTCCCAGGCGAAAACCACACCTTTGCCTTCACGATCCTCCACAGCGTCCACCAATGTCTCCATGTGCAGCATCCAGCTCTCTATACCCCAGACACTGGAGCGCAACAGGAAATACAGTTGCACCCACCCACACGCTGAAGCCCTCAACGTCCACATCTCCAAATTACTGAGTCTGGAGATGCTGCCCTATTGACTGGTAGAGACCGAGGCCTTTCGCAACCTCATGGCGGCGGCCGCCCCTCGGTATTCGGTCCCCAGCAGCCACTACTTTTCTCAATGTGCCGTCCTATTCCTGCACCAGCACGTGTCAGACAACATTATCTGTGCCCTGACCAACGCCATTTCTGACAAGGTCCACCTAACCACGGACACGTGGACAAGTGCTGCCGGGCAGGGCCACTATATATTGCTGGCGGCACATTGGGTTAACTTGGTGGAGGCTGGGACCGAGTTTGACCCTGGCACCGCTCTTATACTGCCGACGCCGAGGATTGCGGGGCCTACCTCGGTCATGGTCTCTCAGGCCTACTCTGCCTCCTCCTCCTCCCACCCCTCCTTCACCTCATCCTCCGAATTACCATCCGTGGGCATGGCACCATCAGTCGGTAGCTCTAGGCGCAGCAGCAGTGCTGTCGCTAAGCGACAGCATGTGGTGCTCAAACTGCTGAGCCTAGGTGATAAAAGTGTGTGTGACAACGGCCGTAACCTGGTGGCGGCTCTGCAATTTGGCAGACTGACACATGTGCCATGCCTGGCCCATGTGTTAAATCTCATAGTTCAGCGGTTCATCAAGACATACCCCAATTTGTCACGATTTGCTCGTGCACATTTCAGACAGTCGACCACAGATACTGCCACTCTCAGAGGCAGCGCCGATTCCAACTGCCCGCTCACCGACTGTTGTGCGACGTGCCCACGAGGTGGAATTCCACATTAACCATGTTATCCAGAGTTTACCAGCAACGCAGAGCGATTGTAGACTGCCAGATGTCAACTTCCACCAGAACTGGTAGTCAGGTCAGTCAGCTTCCTCAATTCTACAATGAGGAGTGGACATGGATGTCTGATATCTGTCAGGGGCTGAGTAACTTTGAGGAGTCAACACAGATGGTCAGTGGCGATGCCGCAATCATCAGCCTCACCATCCCGCCTGTTGAAAAACTCTCTGGTCAGCATGAAGTCGGAAGCTTTGCGCTCGTCACAAGAGACGGGGGAAGAAGATTCCCTTGTTGACACCGAGAGCACCCTCCGGTCTGTTTCTCAGCGCGTTTCAGAGGAGGTGGAGGAGGATGAGGCGAGACAGAAGAAGGGACCATTGCTCAGTCCTTAACTGGGCAAAAGAAGAGGAGTTGGAGGAGGAAATGGAGAGTCAGTGAGGGGAGTGAATTCTTGCGCGTTGGGACTCTGGCGCATATGGCATATTTCATGCTAGGCTGCCTATCCCGCGACCCCCGCGTTCAAATAATTTTTTCCAGCACCGATTACTGGGTATTCACTCTCCATGACCCTCGGTACAGGAAAAATCTTTCCACTCTCATCCCTGTAGAGGAAAGGAGTGTGAGAATGCATGAATACCAGCAGGCCCTAGTGCACAAGCTGAAACAGTATTTCCCTTCTGACAGCGCTAGCGGCAGAGGGCGTACTTCTGCGGGACAAGTAGCGAGGGAGAGTAGGCGAGCAGGCAGCTTGTCCAGCACTGGCAGGGGTCGTATTACAAGGCCTTTGCCAGTTTTATGTCACCCCAGCAAGACACTGTCACCTGTCCCCAGTCTCAGCAGAATAGGGCTGATCTTTACAGAAAGATGGTGAGGGAGTACGTAGCTGACCATAGCATCGTCCTAAATGATCACACAGCTCCCTACAACTACTGGGTTTCAAAGCTGGAAATCTTGCCCAAACTGGCGCTGTACGCCTTGGAGGTTCTTGCCCGCCCTGCCGCTAGCGTGTTGTCAGAGCAGGTTTTCAGTGCAGCTGGTGGCATCATCACCGATAAGTGTACACGCCTGTCGACTGACAGCGCTGACAGGCTGACGCTTTTCAAGATGAATCAAGCATGGATTTATCATGATTTCCATTCTCCACCAGGTGAAAGCAGCTCAACCTGAATAATTCTCATGTATGCACTCCTCCTCCTCATTCTGCTCCTTCTCCTCCTTCTCCTCCTTCTCCTCCTCTTTGTACACTAAAGCAGAGGCAACTGGCTATTTTTGCCAGGGCCAACTGGTTCTAGCTATAGTACTATATCTATTTAATTTTTCTGGAAGACCACCTACTCGCTGGTCTTTTTTGAAAACTTTTTTGGACTGCCACATACAGGCACTATACAAATTTATTTGTCTCCATAGCAGCCTCCACACGTCATCTTTATAGCTGTCGGCTTTATAGCTGCCTCCACACGTTGTCTCCATTGCAGCATCCACACGTTGTGTCCATTGCTACGTCCACACGTCGTCTCCATAGCTACCTCCAAAAGTTGTCCACATAGCTGCCTCCATACATTGTCCCATTAGCAAATGAGCTGTGTCCGGCAAAATTTTGTTTTTTTTTTAATGGCTTCCACACCAAACTTTTCTCATTGACCGATATTATTTCAGCGCTACTTGCACATCTCTTTACGTTCCCTCCCCCGCCATAACCAGGCCAAATACTTATAAGAACAGTACTACACTTGATCTTACACAAAAGGTTTTTAGAAATGCTCTTTGTAGCCTGCTTTGAAAATTAGACGCTTCGAGCCCCCAGGTCCATTTTCGGTGGGGAGGAGCCAAGAGGCAGGGGCTTGGACAGGCGAAAGCTCGCCTGGCAGCGGACCCCCAGTTCCATCCCAAGTTCCAACTCACATCGTTTTAACTGCAGCAACCTTTAACCTATAACCTTTTACCTCTAAAATCTATCTTTTCACTCCTCTTTTCTCATCTCCTTACATTCACCTCAGGTGCCATAACCGTCCCCATTGCCTCCACTTGTCGTCTACATAGCAGCCTCCACACGCTGTCTCCATCGCTGCCTCCACAAGTCGTCCCCTTAGCAAACGAGCTGTGTCAGGCTCATTTTTCAGGTGTTTCACCAGATACGTTATGGAACTTGGTCACTCTGTCGCCGCCATGCTGTGTTATCGACTAAATATACCGTCAACCTTTTGTTCACATAGGAAATCATTTCAGCGCTTCTTGCTCACCTCCTTTGGTTCCTCTCTGCCACCATAACTAGGCCAAATACTGATATGTACAATGCTACACGTTATCCTCCCCAAACAAATTTTTTTAAATTGGTTTGAAGCCTGCGTCCATTTGGGGTATGTCACCATGCCACTCTGTCATCGCCATGCTGTTGCCCATAATTTTGGCATAATGGTGCGATTAGGCAGTGTCAGGCTTGCGGATTATGGATCCTCTGGACCACTGCAGACGATGACACAAGCCACTACCTGGGACTGGAGTCTAAGTGGTACGCTCTTTTCACCAGAGCCCGCCGCAAGGCGGGTCAGACAAGCTGCGGATTGGTACCTCCAGGTCGTTCCTCAGGCGTGACTTGTCTGCAGTGGTGGCCAAGGTCGAAGTACAGAAACGGCAGACAATCTTGTGGTCGAAGTCCAGGCACAAGGTCAGGGCAGGCGGCAGAGATGCAACGTCAGAGTCCGGAGTCAGCAACAGGAGGTCCAAGCAGAAGGGTACGGGGACTCAGCACACAGGACAGCAGCACGGAGGAACACTGGTACACGGGAACACAGAGGGACTCAGGTAACACTGGAACACAGAGGGACACAGGAATGCAGGAGACAAAGGAACGCAGGAAACACAGGAATCACAGGCAAATCGCAAAATAGCTTTCTCTCAGGCTGTGAGGCACAAAGATCCGGCAGGGTGAGATGGGAGAGGCAGATATAAATAGCCTCATGGGAAATGGCCAGCGCCAATTAATGGGGCGCTGGCCCTTTAAATTTTCTCAGGCTGCCGCACGCGGCATGGGGACGGGCAGCCTCAGAGGCATCCATGCATGCAGCCCCGGCTGTTTCCTGTCCATTTCTATGGTGTTTCCATAATTTTCTGAGGTTTCCAGGTTTTTGGCCGAGCTTCCCTGTGCAGACCCTAGGTCCCCTTGAAAAATGCTTGAGTCTCCCATTGACTTCAACGGGGTTCATTATTCGAAACGAGCACTCGAGCATCGGAAAAAGTTTGACTCGAGTAACGAGCACTCAAGCATTTTAGTGCTCGCTCATCTCTGGTCGGGACGTGTAGCCTCATGTCCGGCTACTCCACACCACTGTAGCCGCTTTAGCAAATTTACATATTAGGGAATTAAAGATAGCGGGACATGAGGATTAGCTCTAAAAGGGGCTATCCTCACGTTCAATACATGCACCTACCACCCGTTCTAACTTTATAGGTAGAATCGTGGTGGTAGGTTCCCTCTAAGCTCTCAAAGGAGGCAAAGGTACATGAACATGCAGAGACATGTCTAATGGAACAGATAAATTGAAAAGTGGCCAACCCCTTAAATGTAGCCATCCTTGTCCCCTGTCTAGTTGTGCTGACTTCTAAAACAAGTGTCACATATGGTGACAAGAGACAAAATGTTGTAAATTTCTATTTCTTTGGAAATCACTACTTTTTCATGCCTTGTACGGGGTACTCCCAATGTGGATGTACTGTATAATGTACATGGATTTGCATTAAAAAGGTGAAAATTCAGCTTTATCCAGTTAATAGAACTGTACCCAAATGAGTTAGTGCTAGAGATACCTAAGGGCCCTGTAATAGGACCACAGCTGGAGTCTTAGTTGCTTGTGACAATGACACAGCACAGTCATTAGCCACTTAAGAGGTAAGATGGCCAATATATCATCTGTCAGCAGCATCATACATTGATAGTATGATAACCGAGCAGTGCTGGCATGAGCAACCAAAAAGCCCATATATCCCAAAAACTACAACATGTCCTTTTTATTACACAGCTAAAGAGAGCAGTCAGGGGTATAGGAAGTCACTAAAAGCTGGCATGAATGAGGCACCTATGTGAACTGAATAGTCGCTTTCTTTTTTTTTCATATTTAAATTTTTATTAATTTCTAATAACAAGACAAAACAGTGTGAAAAGTGAGGGAGGGGGAGAAGGAGTAACCACTTAAAGTCAAATAATCAGGCGCCAACATGCACCCATTTGTGGAAGGGGAGGGGGGCTACATTTGGATAATGCGACAATTTCTAATACAAGGTATCAATTGTACAACTGGTCGCTTACTTTTTAACAAACTTTGCATAAATTAATAATACAAGGTATGTCAAGGGATTGCAATAGCATGTCCTTTATTTGTAATTTGCCTTTAAAAATGGAATCTCTGCTGACTGATGTCTTTCTAGACAAAACGAATAGAAACTCATTGAGGTATCAGATGACATTCTTTATGGGGAAAGTAGGGGACCGTGAGTCACATTAACAAGGCCTACACCCACTAGAAGTTTGCACATTTTCAGACATAGACCACAGAGGGGGAAGGTGCGAAAATGAAGTTTGCCAGTCACATAATAACAGGAAGCAGTGGAACTACTGATTGCTGCAAAGATTATTAAAAAGTGAGATCCACTTTAAGAAGTCAATCGTCTCTCCAAGATAAAGAACAAGCACGTCATCACACAAATGTTAATTGTGCCTTCATCGCTTTAGGTTTGAGTAAATATTGGAAAACCTTGTGCATTTGTCCACTAAAATATTGTTTTGTAATACTTCTCATGAAGACAATCTACTCATAAAAAAACTTTAGTTTAATTACTTTGTTTAGTTACTTTATTGATGTAGGGGCGCTTGTTGCGCTGCTGTAAAAAATAAATCCGTGTTCTTTCAGTTTTGCATCTACATCTGTTTTTTTTTAAAGCCATCCATTCTTTAGTTTTTTTTTCCTTTTAAATCTGGTAAGAAAAAAAATGATGGTTTAACATCAGTAAGACCGAGATCACACTAGGTATAATTGCCTTGCCTTTACAGCACTGCACAGCTGCCCGCTCGGATTTATCTGGAGTCCAAAACCGCCTGATAGGTCTAAAGGGTGTCTGGGGGCGGGGGCACCATCGTTTGCTGGCACAGCACAGTGTATGATGAATGTGCCCCTATATCTTCAGTTTTGTTTGGTTTATTTCTGCTTTTAAATCATCTGTTTGTTTTTACTGTGATCTTAGCCTTAGATGGTATAACACATAGTTCGACAGGATCTTCAGTGAAAAAAACTGACTACACATCAGTTTTTTAATGCAATCCCATAGGGGGAAATTTATCAAACGATAAGATGAACCTTCACCCCTCCAATGCCGCTGGATACATCAGGACACTCTGGCTTTGTGATATATTTGGTGGCCTTCTGTGTAGTGTACAATTCCATCCAGGCCGTACAGGCTTAAATGATTGCAGGCTTTAGTGAGTGCACAGGCACATGAACCCTCCATGCCCAAATGCATAGGGGAAAAGCAGTGGCGTAACAAGATACCAGTGGCCCCTGATGCAAAGACACCACTGGGCCCTGATGCAAACTTTGGATCAGGGCCCTCATATACTTAAAATTGTGCTGCCATATAAAATATACATACTGTATATACTCGTGTATCAAAAAACAAAAATGTACAAAAAATGTGCTTAACCCCTTAAGGACGGAGGGTTTTTCGGCTAATTTCTCGCTCTCCAACTTCAAAAATCCATAACTTTTTCATTTTTACGTGTACAGACCTGTGTGAGGGCTTATTTTGTGCGTAACAAATTTTACTTTCCCGTAATGTTATTTATTTTAACATGCCGTGTACTGCGAAGCTGAAAAAAAATTCCAAATGTGGAAAAATTGAAAAAAAAACGCACATGCGTCACGTTCTTGTGGGCTCAGTTTTTACGACTTTCACTCTTCGCTCCAAATAACACGCCTACTTTATTCTTTGGTTCGGTGCGATCGCGGTGATACCAAATTTATATAGGTTTTATTGTGTTTTAATACATTTTCAAAAATTAAACGAATGTGTACAAAAAAGAAAAAAAAAATTTTGCCATCTTCTGACGCTAATAACTTTTTCATACTTTGGCGCACGGAAATGTGTGAGGGGTCATTTTTTGCGAAATGAGGCGACGTTTTCATTGCTACCATTTTGAGGTCTGTGCGACATTTTGATCATTTTTTATTTCATTTTTTATGTTATGTAAAAAGGTGTAAAAGTCGCATTTCGGACATTTGGGCGCCATTTCCCGCCTCGGAGGTCACCGCTGGCCGTAACCGTTTTTATATTTTGATAGATCGGGCATTTTGGGACGCGGCGATATCTAACATGTCTGTGATTTTTACTGTTTGTTATGTTTTATATCCGTTCTAGGGAAAGGGGGGTGATTTGAACTTTTAATATTTTATTAATTTTTTTTATTTTTTAAACTTTTTTTTTTCTTTTTTTTTTCACTATTTTTTAGACCATCTAGGGTACATTAACCCTAGATGGTCAGATCGCTCCTACCATATACTGCAATACTACAGTATTGCAATATATGGCGTTTTTGCAGGTCATACATTACAATGAGCCACTGGCTCATTGTAACGAACCTGCATAAACCATGTAGCCTCGTGTCAAAAGAAGACCCGAGGCTACCATGGTAACCAATCTCCGCCCCCCAATGACGTTCGGGGGCGTGGCGATCGAAAAAAAGATGGCGGCGCCGTCTTTTAAACGCCGCCCGCGACTTTGCGGGCGGCGTTTAGAGGGTTAATAGCCGCGATCGGTGCAAGCACCGACCGCGGTTATTAGCGGTGGGGGTTTTGTGCAAAATGCAAAAACCCCCACCTCTGTATGAAGAGGACTCAGCCCGTGAGCCCTCTTCATACATCCCTTATACCTCTGCGCCGTAGAGCTACGGCGCAGAGCGTTAAGGGGTTAAAAACCTCACCTTGGATTATACAGGAGTCAATAAAAAAAATAAACTTAATACTCACCGTCCGGCGCCCAGATCCTTGGCGTGGCTCCCAATCCACGGCACGGCTCCCAGACGCTCCTCTTCTCTCTTCTTTTTCTTCTCCAGCCGGCAGAGTTGCGTCCATGCGGAGGGTGAGTATTAAGTTTATTTTTTTAAGTGCTAACCATACAGGGGGCTACCTTGCTGTATACTACATGGGGCTGGTTGTATACTACAGGGAGCGGGCTGTATTCTACAGGGAGCGGGCTGTATACTACAGAGGACTAGCTGTATACTACATGGGGCTGGCTGTATACTACAGGGAGTGGGCTAGCTGTATACTACAGGGGGCTGGCTGTATACTACATGGGGCAGGTTGTATACTACAGTGGGTTGGATGGCTGTATACTACAGGGGGCTGACTGTATACTACAGGAGGCTGGCTGTATACTATACCCTCGGCGTGTACTCGAGTCAATAGGATTTCCCAGTTTTTGGTGGTAAAATTACGGGTCTTGGCTTATGCTCGGGTAGGCTTATACTCAAGTATATACTCACAGTACCATACTCATCAACCTTATACCTAGTTAAATACTGTCTTGCACCCCCCCTTGAGGGCCCTAGTGGCTGCAACTGCTTTAGATATGCCCTTGGGGAAAATAATCACAAAGTCTGGCCATTTGCCAGCCACTGAGATTATTTCAGAGACAGAATATTGGTGTACAAGCCTTGATAAATCTCCCCCATAAACTTTTATTGTTGTTCCTGATCCACAAATAAAGGGAAAAGGTTCTAAATTCAACAGACCACACATCCATTGATCCACTGACATGTGAAAAAACACATGGGAAATAAAGGGTCAGTATGTTTTCCGTATAAAAATCACAGATAGCATAATGAGGGAAAAAAAACGGATGTGTGAATAAGCCCTTAGTCTAGATCCTATTTATTTCACTTATCTTCTTGATGATTCCTGTATGTTAGTTGTTCCTTGTAGGTATTACTACTATAGGATGTAATCAAATTGTATGTACTTCTTGTCAAGAATGGAGAATTTTGTGTATTACCCTTTCCGCTGTCATTTGGGATTAATAGTCTTTTGTTTAATTCCATTCAAAGCAAAACCAATGCAGAGAAGACACAAAAAGCTAAACCTCTAATGTGCACTTAGACTAATGTTATTGGTTAACAGAGTTCATCAAAGAAATTGAAAAAAGATCAGAAATATAAAAGATTAAGAGGCAGAAAACATTGGCTCGATTTGCTCTAAAAGTATTGATCACTAATAAAAAAAAATATGCCAAACACAATAATGTTGACAGATGTAGATGGCGGACATTTCCTGGAATGGATGGTCTTGGTGATGAACAAAGACCGATATTACTGTCCAGTTCTTGTCAAAACTGCAGTGCTCCAAACATAATACACTAGGTATAAAATTTGGATAAAAATTCATAAAGAATAACATTTTGTAGTGAGTGAGGCTATGCTGATAATATGAAATACTATTTTTCTAAACAATGTATGTGTTATTCAAGATTTAATTTTTTTAAAAAATGTGGGGAACAACTTTCTAAGTAACTTTCATGTACCAAAAGTCAAGTTGTTACCTGTATAGGAACAATAAAATAAAACAACCGACGTCGTTGCCTCACTGCAATATGATGTCAATCAGAGAAGCAACGGGTCTAAGCGCTTATGCACACAGTTGTTTTTTTATTTTTCTGCTGTTTATCAGCTCTATGTATTGCAATGAGCTCATACACACAGGTGAGAATTACTTAGGCCTAATACCCCTGAGGAAATACTCAAAATATGGATGACACACAATGGGGCACATTAATTACCCGTTCCAGTCGCGATCCCGCTGTGCGTTGTCTGACGAGGATTCGGGTCTGCTGGGATTCACTAAGGTCGTGCGCCCGATATCCAGCAGGTGTCGCTGCTGCGCCAAGGCCCTCTGGAGTTCACCTTCTTCCTGGTGCATGTGAGTGCTTGATCTTGTGACACAAATCGTTTTTTAAATTCTGCGTTTTTTCCGAATCCGTTAGGTTGTCCGTCAGCCCCCCCACCGATTTCTGTCTCGTGAAAGCAACAATCCGATCGCTAGCGCCAAAAAGCCAGGGCAATTCGGCGCAAAACGGAAATATTCGAGAAACCCGACTAAAGTGCTTGTTCGGACCCTTCGTAAATGAGCCCCAATGTTTCTTCCATGGGCAATCCATATTTGTGGATAACTGGCTAGGTAACACAATTATGTGACACTCCAGTGGGTTGGATCCAGCTACTCACATCATTTGAAAACCTACTTGCGCATATGCACAGAAATGGATACATTTGTGGCCATTTGGCTCAGAGGATAAATAATAATGACAAATGGCCCACAGAAATGGCCATTAGAGATGATTTTGCACTCCATCACAGTTCCACCACTGGGGTCTTCCTAGAAGGTACACTCAGTGGATGCCGGAGATGAATGCATACTGTTGCATCCATCCCGCATAGGCTCCAATGGCCTCCACTGAGAATACACATGTAACTAGCTACATCTTTCCATTCTGTGTTTCCTGCAAGATCCGACATACACTAGGCAGATGGAGGCAAAAAGGATATGTCAGTATATGTGTATGAATACATTCAATGTATGCACCCGTAGATTTCCTGGCATATACTAAACCTATACATAAAGAGAGATGTGACTGTAGCCTGTGGTATGCAGGGACTACTTATATATTGCATAGCTATGATGCCTGGAGCCTTGTCCTTAGAGCAGTGAGAAATACGGCTATTATATAGTCCATATTATATAGTCCATATTATATAGTCCATATTTCATAGATCATACATGTTCACATGAATGAGCCCTAATGTGCAAGCAAGGCGAATCATTTAAATGAGAGGTGTAGCTACAGATCCCTGGTTTCTCCTAATACCAACCTGAGATGTAGATATAGGAGCAAGAGTGAAAAAAACAGAAGCTCTCTGTTTTGTACTAAGAGTTCACGATGTGTTTGTGGAAATTAAGCACAACACATTTTATGTCTTGTGTAGAGATGAGCGAACATACTCGTCCGAGCTTGATGCTCGTTCGAGCATTAGCGTACTCGAAACTGCTCGTTGCTCGGACGAATACTTCGCCCGCTCGAGAAAATGGCAGCTCCCGCCGTTTTGCTTTTTGGCGGCCAGAAACAGAGCCAATCACAAGCCAGGAGACTCTGCACTCCACCCAGCATGACGTGGTACCCTTACACGTCGATAGCAGTGGTTGGCTGGCCAGATCAGGTGACCCTGGGATAGACTAGCCGCTGCCCGCGCTGCTCGGATCATTCTGTGTCTGGATGCCGCTAGGGAGAGAGCTGCTGCTGGTCAGGGAAAGCGTTAGGGTGTTCTATTAGAATAGTGTTAGGCAGGAGTGATTCAACAAGAACCCAACAGCCCTTCTTAGGGCTACAATAACATTATACTTTTTTTTTTTTTGTTTGCTTGTGGCTGGGCTTGCTGGCACTAGTAGTGCAGCTAGTACCATATTGTGAGGAATTTGCAGGGGGACTTGCTACCGTTGTGTTTAGCTCTTAGTGACACACATATCCACCTCAAACACCAAAGTGGGAAAATTTATTAGGGGTTTGATTTCAATTAGGCACAGTCTGGCAGTTTCTTTTTATTTTACGTTTATTTTTTCATAACTCAGCGTCATCTCATCAGTGTGCTTTCATACTTGGCTAGAAAATAGCCAAAGGAGAATCCAAACGGCTTACTTACGCCTACAATAGCGTTATATATATTTTATTTCTGGTTGATCTGCTGGTGGCTGTCCTTGCTGCAGTGCATATACTAGCCAATTGTGAGGAATTTGGAGTGAGACTTGCGACTGCTGTGTTTAGCGCTTAGTGACGCACATATCCATCGCAAAGACCGAAGTGGGAAAATTTATTAGGGGTTTGATTTCAATTAGGCACAGTCTGGCAGTTTCTTTTTATTTTACGTTTATTTTTTCATAACTCAGCGTCATCTCATCAGTGTGCTTTCATACTTGGCTAGAAAATAGCCAAAGGAGAATCCAAACGGCTTACTTACGCCTACAATAGCGTTATATATATTTTATTTCTGGTTGATCTGCTGGTGGCTGTCCTTGCTGCAGTGCATATACTAGCCAATTGTGAGGAATTTGGAGTGAGACTTGCGACTGCTGTGTTTAGCGCTTAGTGACGCACATATCCATCGCAAAGACCGAAGTGGGAAAATTTATTAGGGGTTTGATTTCAATTAGGCACAGTCTGGCAGTTTCTTTTTATTTTACGTTTATTTTTTCATAACTCAGCGTCATCTCATCAGTGTGCTTTCATACTTGGCTAGAAAATAGCCAAAGGAGAATCCAAACGGCTTACTTACGCCTATAATAGCGTTATATATATTTTATTTCTGGTTGATCTGCTGGTGGCTGTCCTTGCTGCAGTGCATATACTAGCCAATTGTGAGGAATTTGGAGTGAGACTTGCGACCGCTGTGTTTAGCGCTTAGTGACGCACATATCCATCGCAAAGACCGAAGTGGAAAATTTATTAGGGGTTTGATTTCAATTAGGCACAGTCTGGCAGTTTCTTTTTATTTTACGTTTATTTTTTCATAACTCAGCGTCATCTCATCAGTGTGCTTTCATACTTGGCTAGAAAATAGCCAAAGGAGAATCCAAACGGCTTACTTACGCCTACAATAGCGTTATATATATTTTATTTCTGGTTGATCTGCTGGTGGCTGTCCTTGCTGCAGTGCATATACTAGCCAATTGTGATGAATTTGGAGTGAGACTTGCGACCGCTGTGTTTAGCGCTTAGTGACGCACATATCCATCGCAAAGATCGAAGTGGAAAATTTATTAGGGGTTTGATTTCAATTAGGCACAGTCTGGCAGTTTCTTTTTATTTTACGTTTATTTTTTCATAACTCAGCGTCATCTCATCAGTGTGCTTTCATACTTGGCTAGAAAATAGCCAAGGGAGAATCCAAACGGCTTACTTACGCCTACAATAGCGTTATATATATTTTATTTCTGGTTGATCTGCTGGTGGCTGTCCTTGCTGCAGTGCATATACTAGCCAATTGTGAGGAATTTGGAGTGAGACTTGCGACCGCTGTGTTTAGCGCTTAGTGACGCACATATCCATCGCAAAGACCGAAGTGGGAAAATTTATTAGGGGTTTGATTTCAATTAGGCACAGTCTGGCAGTTTCTTTTTATTTTACGTTTATTTTTTCATAACTCAGCGTCATCTCATCTGGCATAGCAGTGTGCTTTCATACTTGGCTAGAAAATAGCCATAGCAATAGTATAGCATTGTTTCGTTTTAAAAACTAAAAAACACAAAAAAAAACTAAAAAACACAAAAAAAACACAAAAAAAAGTAAAAAAAAAAATTAAAGTTATATAACTTTCATTTTCAAAATGTTTAACCCGAGGGCTAGGGGTAGAGGACGAGGGCGGGCACGTGGGCGTCCAACTACTGCAGGGGTCAGAGGCCGTGGTCCTGGGTGGGGTGAGACACCACCTGCTGATGAGGGAGCAGGGGAACGCCGCAGAGCTACACTCCCTAGGTTCATGTCTGAAGTTACTGGGACTCGTGGTAGAGCACTGTTGAGGCCAGAACAGTGCGAACAGGTGATGTCGTGGATTGCCGACAATGCTTCGAGCAATTTGTCCACCAGTCAGTCTTCCACGCAGTCCACCCATGTCACCGAAATCGTCACTCCTCCAGCTCCTGCACCTCAGCCTCCTCCCCCCCAGTCTGCCCCCTCCCATGAAAATTTGGCATTTGAACCGGCATACTCTGAGGAACTTTTTTCTGGACCCTTCCCACAGTCACAAACCACTTGTCCGGTTGCTGCTGAGCAATTTTCCGATGCCCAGGTTTTCCACCAGTCGCAGTCTGTGGGTGATGATGACCTTCTTGACGTAGTGGAAGAAGTGTGTAAAGAGGTGTCCGACGATGAGGAGACACGGTTGTCAGACAGTGGTGAAGTTGTTGTCAGGGCAGGAAGTCCGAGGGGGGAGCAGACTGAGGGATCGGAGGATGATGAGGTGACAGACCCAAGTTGGGTTGAGAGGCCGGGTGAACACAGTGCTTCTGAGACGGAGGAGAGTCCTCGACCAGAACAGGTTGGAAGAGGCAGTGGTGGGGCCAGACGGAGAGGCAGGGCCAGAGCAGGTGCATCAGCGCCAAATGTGTCACGTAGTGAAGCTCCCGTGGCGAGGGCTCCAGCGGCGAGGGCTAGATTTTCAGAACTCTGGAGGTTCTTTAAGGAAACACCGGATGACCGACGGACTGTGGTGTGCAACCTTTGCCAAACCAGGATCAGCAGGGGTTCCACCACTACTAGCTTAACTACCACCAGTATGCGCAGGCATATGAATGCTAAACACCCCACTCAGTGGCACCAAGCCCGTTCACCTCCGGCCGTGCACACCACTGCTCCTTCCCCTGTGTCAGCTGATAGTCAGCCCCCTGCCCAGGACCCTGGCACAAAAACCCCATCGTCGCCTCCACGATCCTCCACAGCATCCACCAGCGTTCAGCTCTCCATACCCCAGACGCTGGAGCGGAAACGGAAATATAGTGCAACCCACCCGCACGCCCAAGCCCTTAATGTCCACATCTCCAGATTGCTTAGCCTGGAGATGCTGCCCTATAGGCTAGTAGAGACCGAGGCCTTTCGCAACCTCATGGCGGCGGCCGCCCCTCGGTATTCGGTCCCCAGCCGCCACTACTTTTCCCGATGTGCCGTCCCAGCCCTGCACCAGCACGTGTCAGACAACATCATCCGTGCCCTGACCAACGCCGTTTCTGACAAGGTCCACCTGACCACGGACACGTGGACGAGTGCTGCTGGGCAGGGCCACTATATATCGCTGACGGCGCATTGGGTTAACTTGGTGGAGGCTGGGACCGAGTCTGACCCTACGGCTGGTCATATACTGCCGACGCCAAGGATTGCGGGGCCTACCTCGGTCCAGGTCTTTCAGGCCTACTATGCCTTCTCCTCCTCCCACCCCTCCTCCACCTCCTCCTCCAAACTACCATCCGTGGGCATGGCGCCATCAGTCGGTAGCTCTAGGCACAGCAGCAGTGCCGTCGCTAAGCGACAGCAGGCGGTGCTCAAACTGCTGAACCTAGGCGATAAAAGGCACACCGCCCAAGAGCTATTACAGGGCATCACGGCGCAGACTGATCTGTGGCTGGCACCGCTGAACCTGAAGCCAGGCATGGTTGTGTGTGACAACGGCCGTAACCTGGTGGCGGCTCTGCAACTCGGCAGACTGACACATGTGCCATGCCTGGCCCATGTGTTAAATCTCATAGTTCAGCGTTTCCTCAAGACATACCCCAATCTGTCTGATTTGCTCACGAAGGTGCGCCGCATCTGTGCGCATTTCAGGAAGTCCAGCACAGATGCTGCCACTCTCAGGGCAGCGCAGCGCCGCCTCCAACTGCCCGTTCACCGACTGTTGTGCGACGTGCCCACGAGGTGGAATTCAACATTAACCATGTTATCCAGAGTTTACCAGCAGCGCAGAGCGATTGTAGACTGCCAGATGTCAACTTCCACCAGAACTGGTAGTCAGGTCAGTCAGCTTCCTCAAGTCTACAATGAGGAGTGGACGTGGATGTCTGATATCTGTCAGGTGCTGAGTAACTTTGAGGAGTCAACACAGATGGTCAGTGGCGATGCTGCCATCATCAGCCTCACCATCCCGCTGCTTGGCCTGTTGAAAAACTCTCTGATCAGCATGAAGTCGGAAGCTTTGCGCTCGTCACAAGAGACGGGGGAAGAAGATTCCCTTGTTGATAGCCAAAGCACCCTTAGGTCTGTTTCTCAGCACATATCGGAGGAGGTGGAGGAGGATGAGGAGGAAGAGGAGGAGAATGTTGGCGAGACACAAGAGGGGACCATTGTTCAGTCCTTCACTGTTCAGCGTGTATGGGCAGAAGAAGAGGAGTTGGAGGAGTTGGAGGAGGAGGAAATGGACAGTCAGGCCAGTGAGGGGAGTGAATTCTTACGCGTTGGTACTCTGGCACATATGGCAGATTTCATGCTAGGCTGCCTATCCCGTGAACCTCGCGTTCAAAGAATTTATTCCAGCACCGATTACTGGGTATTCACTCTCCTGGACCCACGGTACAAGCAAAATCTTTCCACTCTCATCCCTGGAGAGGAAAGGAGTGTGAGAATGCATGAATACCAGCAGGCCCTGGTGCACAAGCTGAAACACTATTTCCCTTCTGACAGCGCTAGCGGCAGAGTGCGTAGTTCTGCGGGACAAGTAGCGAGGGAGAGTAGGCGAGCAGGCAGCTTGTCCAGCACTGGCAAGGGTACGCTTTACAAGGCTTTTGCCAGCTTTATGTCACCCCAGCAAGACACTGTCACCTGTCCCCAGTCTCGGCAGAGTAGGGCTGATCTTTACAGAAAGATGGTGAGGGAGTACGTAGCTGACCATACCATCGTCCTAAATGATCACACAGCTCCTTACAACTACTGGGTTTCAAAACTGGACATGTGGCAAGAACTGGCGCTGTACGCCTTGGAGGTTCTTGCCTGCCCTGCCGCTAGCGTCTTGTCCGAGCGGGTTTTCAGTGCAGCTGGTGGCATCATCACCGATAAGCGTACACGCCTGTCGACTGACAGCGCTGACAGGCTGACGCTTATTAAGATGAATAAAGCCTGGATTTCTCATAATTTCCAATCTCCACCAGGTGAAGGAAGCTCAACCTGAATAATTTATGCACTCCTCCTCCTCCTCATTTTCCTCCTTCTCCTCCTCTTTGTACACTAAAGCAGAGGAAACTGGCTATTTTTTGACAGGGCCCACTGGCTCTAGCTATAGTACTTTATGCATTAAATTTTTCTGGAGGGCCACCTACCCGGTCCTCTGTTTTAAACAATTTTTGGGAGTGCCACATACAGGCACTCAATCTATTCAATTTTTCTGGAGGGCCACCTACCTGCTCCTCTGGTTTGAAAACTTTTTTGGACTGCCACATACAGGCACTCAATCTATTTCATTTTTCTGGAGGGCCACCTACCTGCTCCTCTGGTTTGAAAGCTTTTTTGGACTGCCACATACAGGCACTCAATCTATTTCATTTTTCTGGAGGGCCACCTACCTGCTCCTCTGGTTTGAAAACTTTTTTGGACTGCCACATACAGGCACTCAATCTATTCAATTTTTCTGGACGGCCACCTACCTGCTCCTCTGGTTTGAAAACTTTTTTGGACTGCCACATACAGGCACTCAATCTATTTCATTTTTCTGGAGGGCCACCTACCTGCTCCTCTGGTTTGAAAACTTTTTTGGACTGCCACATACAGGCACTCAATCTATTTCATTTTTCTGGAGGGCCACCTACCTGCTCCTCTGGTTTGAAAACTTTTTTGGACTGCCACATACAGGCACTCAATCTATTCAATTTTTCTGGAGGGCCACCTACCTGCTCCTCTGGTTTGAAAACTTTTTTGGACTGCCACATACAGGCACTCAATCTATTTCATTTTTCTGGAGGGCCACCTACCTGCTCCTCTGGTTTGAAAACTTTTTTGGACTGCCACATACAGGCACTCAATCTATTTCATTTTTCTGGAGGGCCACCTACCTGCTCCTCTGGTTTGAAAACTTTTTTGGACTGCCACATACAGGCACTATCCAAATTAAATTGTCTCCATAGCAGCCTCCACACGTTGTCTCCATTGCTACCTCCAAAAGTCGTCCATATAGCTGCCTCCATACATCGTCCCCTTATCAAACGAGGTGTGTCAGGCAGAAATTTGGGTTGTTTTCATGGATTCCACATCAAAGTTGTTAACTTTGTCGCCACCCTGCTGTGTTATCCACAAAATATACTGGCAAACTTTTACCATTTACGGATATTATTTCAGCGCTTCTTGCGCATCTGTTTACATTCCCCTCACCCGCCATATCCCAAACTTATAAGAACGCTACTACACTTAACTTGGTGCAGGCTGGGACCGAGTCTGACCCTGGGGCTGGTCATATACTGCCGACGCAGAGGATTGCGGGGCCTACCTCGGTCCAGGTCTCAAAGGCCTACTATACCTCCTCCTCCTCCCACCCCTCCTCCACCTCCTCCTCCTCCGAATTACCATCCGTGGCCATGGCGCCATCAGTCGGTAGCTCTAGGCACAGCAGCAGTGCCGTCGCTAAGCGACAGCAGGCGGTGCTCAAACTGCTGAGCCTAGGCGATAAAAGGCACACCGCCCAAGAGCTATTACAGGCCATTCCACATCAAACTTGTTAACTTTGTCGCCACCCTGCTGTGTAATCCACAAAATATACTGGCAAACTTTTATCATTTACCGATATTATTTCAGCGCTTCTTGCGCATCTGTTTACATTCCCCTCACCCGCCATATCCCAAACTTATAAGAACGCTACTACACTTGATCTTATACAAAAGGTTCTTAGAAGTGCTGTATGGGGAGTAGCCTAGAGATAGGGGCTTGGATTGGCGAAAGCTCGCCTGGAAGCGGAGCTTCATTCTGTCACTCTGTCATGGCCATGCTGTTGCCCATAATTTTGGCATAATGGTGCGATTAAGCAGCCTCAGAGGCATCCATGCATGCTGCCCCTGCTGTTTCCTGTCCATTTCCATGGTGTTTCCATCCTTTTCTGAGGTTCCCAGGTGTTTGGCCAAGCTTCCCTGTGCAGAGCCTTGGTCCCCTTGAAAAATGCTCGAGTCTCCAATTGACTTCAATGGGGCTCGTTATTCGAGACGAGCACTCGAGCATCGGGAAAAGTTCATCTCGAATAACGAGTACCCGAGCATTTTAGTGCTCGCTCATCTCTAGTCTTGTGTAGTTGTATGGGTGCTGCCACCATCTGGTATCATCACACTATTCTTGCCACATTTGTTCTGATTTGAGATAGTAGGATGGATGGGTGAAGGAAGTTGGCGCACATAGGTCTATCCTCCCTAAGGACAAGTTCATACACCTGAAAAAGAGACCACAATGTCATGAAACGCAATATGTACATTAAATATTTATATTATATATACAAGCTTGGTACAGACACCTTACAGCTGATTATTGCTGCCTAGGACTATAGTAAAGCATCCACAGAGCATCACCAGAGGTCACAGTGGTCAGAGAGGTTCATCTGTAACTAGGGGTCATCAGTAAGTCGGGTGTCCTTAAGTAGGGGACCGCCTGTATAGTATAAATATTTAATGTACATATTTTGGTTGCAAATCATTTATATACTAGACCAGTATATCATATTGCTGTTTCCCCCCCCCCCCCTTTTTTTATTCCTGAAGGGTGTACAAAGTTTGGGAAAAGATTTGTTACAACAGATTTGTAAGAAACCATTGAAACAAGTCTTGATTTCAGACACAAGCCAGACCTCTGACTCTTACACATAGTCTAATCTAATAAAAATATACAACGCTGAGCTCAAAGGCTTTCCACAAGAGGCTCTTTGTAGTAGCTGTTGTATTCTTTCCACTATATTCTAGCTCCAGTATATATCAATGTAAGGACTTTCAGCAGAGGTTATCTGTTAGTGAGATACGTTCAGTGGGATACACTGGGTTTCTCTGTTTTAGAAAACTAAAGCCTCTTGTGGTAAAAACAATAGTGTTTAATAATTCATCTTGACATCGAGTGCCCTGATATTCTACCTGGGGTTTGTATTATTGGAGTTCATTATTTCTTGTTTTTCCGATCACATGACACTCCATGATGGGTGACGTCGGCGGGGGGTGTATATACGCCCCTACCCGCCCACTTCCCCCATGCGGCCAGACGAAGCGCAGGAGTGCACGAAACGGTCCGTTGCCTGAGTTTGCAGCGTGTAGCACCTCCCTGTCCTATGCACCGCTTTGAATAAAAAAGAAGATTCTCTTATTTGGGTGAGTGCCGCCATTCTTTGTCTTTTCCGATTCATGTGAACACTTCACTCCTCGGTTGAGCACCACCCGTGTATTAAGAGTGTACCCGACCTGAATGCCATGATTCCCTAAGTCTGTCCGTGATCCTCCAATGTGTGTCTGGTAGTGCCGACGCTCTTTCAGATGGTGTAAACACCACCTTTGGACTTTTTTTGTAGTTCATCATTTCTGTCTGTACTTCCTATTCTGACCGCAGCATGAAGTGCGCAGCACGGCATCTTTAAAATATAGTATCTTTATCATTCTGTATCAAGAACTATACCTATAAACAAAATTGTATCGCCTATTTGGTATTATACTTAAATAAGAAGAGAAGATCTGTTTCCATCAACAAGGTATCTAAGGCTTAATTCACACCACTGCTAGCATTGTCCGTTAGTCTATTCCATTATGGACTGGCATAACGGACACCTTGATTGGACGGTAAATGGATGGCATTCTGTTTACTATCCATTCCCATTGACTCCCTTTCCCGCTCTGTTTTGCATCATTATTTGTGGCAGCAAATGTAGCTCTGCATCTTTAGTTATTTCTGATGTTAGAATTTATGGATCTTAACAACCGTCACCTTGAAGATAGGTGTGAACTGGGCCGTAGACACAGTTTTCTTATTCCACTATAAAGTTGTGGTACCTTTTTTAGCCCTGACCTTTTGAGCCCTGCCTTCCACGTGGGTGAGCAGGGCATGAACAAGGCTGGTCGAGGCGAGGGCACCTTTGTCAGGAAGATGAACTAAAAACTGGCACAAACTACAGCTGAAATGTACAACATCTCTTGTAGCTTTCAATCAAAGTCAAAACGATTACAAAGCAGGTGTTTTTATGTTTAAGCCTCATAGTATTTCAAAACATTATCCACTGTCATTGTTACACCAACCCCATAAATACGTCAATTAGATAAAGGATATCAAACCCAGTTTTAAATTACACAAATCATCATTGGTTGGGCACAAGCCATGTACACATATGTTCCGCTTAAATCAACATTGACGACATGGGGACTTTTATAGTTTCCACTTTCATTTGTGTAAGGTAACTAATTAAGTAGTGAATATATTGAGGTCCCACATTTGGTGACCTTCTCCACCCTTCCTGGTGTATGGATCACCTACTGTCTACCCAGAGGGATATTTCACTACAGAAAGTCATTAAAATGGCAGAAATGCGCATTTTGCTGGACCAGCTTTAGCCAGATTTCTGGCCCAGGGGCTAGCATTCATTATTTCTCCCTATAAAAATTCTCTAAATAGAGTAATAGAGATCTGGAGCAGAGCTCTTTTACACATTGTGCCTTTATTGTAGACAGCTTTGTGTTTTACAAAACTTTTTAAGATGCGTCTAGTATTAGGGTATACACATATATATATATACATATATACTCATTTGGGAGAAGTCATTTATACGAATCCTCAAACATTATTATGGAATCTTAGATGAACTATACAGTACAAGCAAGGTCTCCATCCAATATCACATTTTTTAAAGTAACAAAAATAGATTTTTTTCCACCTCAGGCAAACACTATATAAATTTTCCAGGTTGATGAACCTGCCCAGATGTTTTGGCACAGTTGTCAGAAAACCACCTGGAAACGTAGAAAACTCCATACAGATGGTATTATGCGGCTCACATGCCAACACTCTGCATGTGCCTATTTTTTTACACAAAATGTACATTATGCAATAATGGCTCATGGTGTATCATATGGCTGTTTTCTTCAAGTTAAATGTCTGAATGTAACTATTTTCGTCAGATTATCTTTGACTACACTGATGTTGCCACATGAACACCCCTATTGTTTGTAAATGTAAACTCTATTGAATAAAATTTAGAGGACAAATTACTTCCTGCATAAAACTAAACAAAGCCAAATGCAATGTTGTAACAACAACACATTGGGGTAAAGTTACTTACCAGTCCGGAGGAGTTTCCTAAAGTGCTCTGTCTGACGACAATGCACTGTGCCGCGATTCACTAAGATTGTGCGCCCCATATTCTGTATCTGTTGCTTCCCTGCTCAGGTCCGCCGAAGTCGACCACCTTCTTTCCGGTGTATGTAGCGTATATATTCGAGTATAAGCCAGCTCAAGTATAAGCCGAGGCCCCTAATTTTACCACAAAAAACGGGGAAAACCTATTGATTCAAGTATAATCGGTGGGTGTGAAATGCATTGGTCACAGCCTCCCCAGTATATAGACTGCCGGACCCTGCCCCATAGTATATAGCCAGCACCTGCCTCCCAGTATATAGCCTGCCAGCCCATATCCACCAGTATATAGCCAGCCCCCTGCCCCAGTATATAGCCAGCAGTGGGGGAAGCCAGAAAGGTGAGTTTTGATATATTTAATTGTTACTTGATTATAAGCCGAGTTTAGTTTTTCAGCACTTTTTTAGTGCTGAAAAACTAGGCTTATACTCGAGTATATATGGTAGGTGCTTGATCTTGTGACACAATTTTAATCTTAAATCCCTTGGTCAGTGCGCCAAAATATGATCACGTACGACACAATCCCCTTCTAAATACCTGTCCCAGGGGCACGAATCCCAAATACCATGAACAGTCCGACGGAAATGCGATCCGCGGACCCTTAGTAAATAAGCCCCGTTGTTTTAATTTGTGAAAATGTATTTAAACACAATACAACCTATATCACCATGATCCTACCAAACCAAATAATAAAGCAGACATATCATTTCGTAAATTCATTATTTCACCAATTTTACCATATTCAGAATTTTTTTCCAGCTTCCCAGTACATGGCATGGAATAATAAATAATTTCACTGAGAAGTAAAAAAGTCAAAAAAAACCCTCACACAGCCCTGTACACCTAAAAATGAAACAAATATAGATTTTTGAATGTGGGAAGCTAGAAATGAGCAAATATGGTGACCAGCCTGGCAGCTTCCATCACATGGAAGAGCAGGGAACATGTAATAAGTGGTTGAAATAATAAGTACATGAAGTCTATGCCTGTGCTGTGTGAGTACTACGGGTTAATAGCTTAATCTGCAAAGTGCTGATGACAAGGTAGGGTGTAGAGAGAGACAGAGAAAGTTCTGTAGAATCCCAGACTTGGATGGAGGGACTGATAGGGAACAGGGGAGAACTTGTACCTCACTATTCTATGCAGATGACTTCTGTATCCACAGTCTTGGAACATACCCAGTTCTGCTACATACACAGAGAAATCTCTGTCACATGACCTCCTTCTCTGTGAGCAGGAAGCAGCAGCTCCTCCCTTCCCAGGAGTCGTAAAAATTCTGAGATTTGTTTATACTACAGACTCCAGGGCTTGTCAGCACAGGCAGAGGAAGCAGCCATTGCAGCACTCAAAAAATCTGAGGGGTATAGCAAGGAAACCTTTACCGTTACTCTTGAAGCCTTGTGTATGCATCGTTGAGTTAGAATTGGGATGTTTCTGCATTGGGATGTTTCTATTCTGCATAGAATAGTGAGGTACAAGTTCTCCCCTATTCCCTATCATCTATTCATATGTGACTTTATACAACTAATTTGCATATCACTTCAAAATTGAGCAATCACACTAGGCCATTAAAGGAACTCAATTTGGAATCGACTACATAAGGTACTATTAGTAGTTAATTGTAATATTAATTTCTGTTGAAATATTCCCTTTTAATTACTCAGCCAAACTGACCATGTATGAGCCAATGAGGTGTATGGGTATATTTATTTTTCATATTGAGCAGGGGTCGAATTACATTTTAATAACCATTTTATTAATATTAATAAATGAAAACGCTCATTAATAGAGTTTAGTTAACAAACACATGTAAAGCTATGAATATTTGGCTTCAGTGTGGTCCAACGGGTTTCTAAAAGCCGTTACCTTTGTGGTAGCTGCAGGCATTTTACTTCTAACACATTCATATTAATGTCTAGCCAAAGCTGTTTTTGTACCCAATTAATTGCCTGACCACAACATTTTCACATAGCGCATTTTCTCTTCACTTATGGCACTGAAATTTTTTTAAATAAAATTAAAGTCTCCTGTCCAGAATTCTCAGACGTCTTCTTTCTAATTAATCTGTTTCATGTTATAACATCTTTTTATTTGTTTTCTTAAACATGAAAGAGCAGATTTTATCTGAAAATTTATGAATGGAGTTCAGAAGTTTTCAGCTACACTATTAGTATTTTACATATCTTTACATATTTACATATAAATGTAGTATTTACAAATCTTTGAGCTGATGTTAATGTGTCACCTAGTGTTATAAGTGGACCAATGCAATTTCATAAAAGAACTTTAAATTCTCTTTGGGCCTGGGTTCAGTACTTGGACCCAAACTATACTGTTCGTACCACCGATGTGTCATCGGTTGTGGGTGTTAACTGTTTAAATCCTGCCGGCAATCTTGTGGCAGATGTCAATAGCTGGCTGGGCATGCAGGGCGCAGTACAGTGGTCCAGCAGAGCCCCTACATGGTGCCAGTCACCCGCTCACATGTATCTGATGCACGCTCTGCTACCTCAGCGATCCTTCTTCCTCTAGAGCATGAATGAGACTTTAGACTTCTAGCCCGCCCACACTACTTCCTGTGTCTGTGTGCTGGGCTGATATGAGAGCCTCCTATTCCTCTGTGTAATGTGCTGTAGTTGGAGGAGGGAGGGAGCGGGAAGATAAAGGACCAAAAGAAATAAAGGAGTCCTCTGCCTTCTTTTTGAATAATAGTCCCTAAAAGCCACTTGCCAGAACTGATCGGGGTTGTCAGCAACACCCACACCCCGTGAGCCTGCTCCATAAAGCCTTAACAGACATGTGACGTACAGATACGTTACAAGTCGTTAAGGTATTAATGTGAATCTATGTAGTATAGTGTACAGTGCAACTTTAGTGTTAGCAATCTAATGTTTATATACATTATTGTAATTACATACTAGAGTTAATGTAATGTGTATAAAATAGTTGTATGTAAACATAAACTTGTGTGTAATTATGATCCCCAAAAAATCCTTTAAGGAACCAACCTCTAAACTTAGTAACCACAGATATTATATTCTTTATATTAGCTCTGTGATGTCATCACTGAAGTCAAACAAAAAACTGGTGCAGGGTCTTTAACCAATGTAGGCCATTGAGTTGTAGATTCAGTGCAAATCTGGTGATTTTCAGCCACCAAATCAAATCCAGTTCTATTCTGATTGGCTTTGATTGTTGAAAATTGGTATATAACTCACCCTAGTTCTCTAAAGCAAACTTGTTCTTGTTTTGTTCATTTTATAAAGTGTTATGGTTAGTTAAAAAGTCTGTAGAAATTAAACAAAGTGAAATAGGACATTTTTATGAAAAAAAAACTATGTTTTAGAGGACTTGGGGGTTTATGTACCAATTTCTATACCAATTTCTATGACTATTGGAGCAACATAAGTTCGGAATGATGTAATCCAGACCCAAGCCAAAACTTTTGAAAAATTCAGAGAATCTTAAAGGACACCTACCATTTCATTTGATGCATTATGAAGCAAATATACCTTGATAATGCTGTAGCTACACTCATGCAGGATCATATCTTGGTTAATCCCTGTACTGAGTTGTTTTGCTGTTAAAACACATATACCATTATGATAATGAAGCTCTGCTCCTTCTATGATTGCTTCAGTGGTTGCTCTCCTGCTTCTCCTAGCAGAAGAATTTTACTCTGCAGGAGAAGATAATGCAATCACTCTTCTTCCTGCCAGACAGAATAATAAATTACTGCACCATCCCCCAGCTGCTGTGTATGAGTGATCCAGCTCAGGTTGATTAGTCATGCTTAGTCATGCTTGACTAACCTCCATTTGTAATTACAAGCTCAGTGTTGATCGAGACAGCCATGCTGATCCTGCTTCCCCAAGGTCCTGAATGTTATAATTGTTTTTTCAGCAAAAACACTCAGCTCAGGGATTAACCAAGATATGATCCTGCATCAGTGTAGCTACTGCATTCTCAAGGTATGTTTGCTTCATAATGCATGAAATCAAACGGTAGGTTTCTTTTAAATGATTCACTCATCTCTTTCTCTGTCCAGTCAGTGTGATAATTTTATCTTGATGATGACTCTGAAGGGCCTATGGCTCAATGACAATTTGTTTACATGTGAAAGGAAAATGTGTGTAACTGTACTAAATTAATGACAGATTAAGTTATTTATAAAATACTTCTATCTCACGTCTGAGTTTTAAAGTATCATCTGGTAGCCACGTTTTTTTGTCCAAAAAGGTAAAAATCTCAAGACACTTGAGTATCCAGTCTTGTACTCCTTAAATATTCCCAATTACTGGCACAACACCGGAAGTTTTGTTTTCTTTCCCCATCGTGCTACTACATTGGCAGGAGAAAGGGGAGGGGCGTGAAGCAGGTGCGGCAGCAGAGGAGTGGGCTGCCGAGGGGCGTTCTTGCACACTCACTCTTGCTAAGATGAGTAACAGAATCTCTGTGACCTGTCTGCTAGTTTCTATGGCGGTTTACGGTTATCTGTTATCTGCACAAATAGCAAATTTATCTACAGAATTTACCCAACAATAATTTTTGAGCCATTCATTAAAATCTCAATTTTTCAAATACCTTTTATGCTTCAGTTTTGCTGCAGCAGAAGGGCAGAGTTCAACCTTTGCAATACAATTCTGCACCCAGATCAACAGCAGATTAATGACAATTTCTACATTGAAAGTCCAGAACATGCCCCATGTGTGAGCGCCCTTAAGTTGCAGCAGAGTAGGTAGAGCAGATTCCAGACTCCTTACCCAGAGCAATAATTAACACACTGCAGGTTCTAATCCCCCTCACTATGAGGTTAATATAAATCTCTTGGGTCAGCCCCAGGCAATTTATCTGAACCTATCCCACAGCAATTGCACCCACTGTGTTCCCTTCTTAAAGGGGTTTGCCACCTTTAGAAAAGTTGACAAGGTCATCCATTAAACTCTCCTTGGAGTCGTCTGTAGGACCTGTCTATATGGTCCCATCTCTGCTGATTTCTGGCAGACAGAGGAGATGTTTAGTCATTACTCCCTTATGCACCATCCCCCAGCTTCTATGTATGAGTCATCCAGATCAGGTTGATTAGTCCTGTCTTGGCAGTTCAGGAAGCTTAATTTAATGTGGTTATATATGGCAGCCTGCATGCACCCAACTTTTCCATAATAGTTTTTTTTCAGCAAAACCACTCGGATCAGGGATTAAACAAGATATGTTTCTGCATCTGTGACTTTAATAGTGGCACCCATTTACCCTCTTAAACTTTTCTAAAAATGGTCAACCCTTTTACCCTTTAGTATTGAAAATACAGTTTTTTTAGCCAATATTTTTCTTTGTTCTTTTCCTTCTTTTTGACCCCTCTCCTGTGTTTAGCATCAATAAATACATGTGTGACACCATTCTCATATATGTTACATGGACCGTGATGTTTTATTCCACATTGATGTCAGTTTCTGCTTTCACTCTACTTTTTCAATACATTGAGTAGAACACGGGGAGCATTTGGCTCTAGGGGATAATATCAGCCAGTTTTAACATGTGTGGCATATGGACACATTATTCACTGTCTACCTTCATGCAACTATTTGTCATCCTGGTTTTGTGCTCAGTATTAATACTCAGAAACAATTTTTATGACAACCTTCTGTGTTATACCTTCAACACAATAAATTAGGGGTAGATTTCACAGAAGGAGAGAAAGCAGATGTCTGGCATAAAAGACGCAGTGTAGTCCACTGTCCTACATGTGGTAATTTGTGTTTCTGCAGCTAACAAGACAGGCCATTTACATGAAAAGGCGGCCGGCTGCATACAGAACACATGCCATCACAATTTAGGATTCAGCGCTGCTATTACTGAACAAACGGGAAATTACAGCTCCGTACCAATACAACATTGCATACATTAAATCTCAGCATGCAAGCGGGGTTCATTCAGATGAGGTAATGCAGGGGAGTAAGACCAGTTTTCCCTTGGAATGTAACAATGTGAATTTTTGTAACCCATTATAGTCCAGGAACTTTCTCCATCAGCCCAGATGACCATGTGGACTGCAGCTCTACACCACTCTATGGGAGATAAGGAAACAGAAAAGGGACAACACATGGGTTATTCATACTTGTGATCGACGGTGGGCTGATCTACCCATGAATGTATTTTATGAAAAAACTCCTAAAATGGTTGAATTTTCAAAAGTGTTCAAATAAAAAAATAAAGAAAGAAGTGATAGTCACTTTATCATTCACAATCTATTCGAAATTCCTACACTTCTTGCTTGTCCTAGCGTATTAGTTCTACTAGACTCGCAGGAAATAACCTTTTAGCCCATCATTGTCTTAGCTATTGTCACTTCCTGTTTGAGAATGGTAGCAGATGGAAATAAGATAAGGGATTCTCAAACATTAGCACTCATTTACTAAGGGTCGCGCTGTGCACTTTCGTCAGACTGTTCACCTTTTTCAGGGATTACACGACTTGCTAGGGTATTTAAGAAGTGTCTGTGCTGGGATTTTGGCACACGTGATCCTTTTCTGGTGCATCTGTGCTGGTTTCCATGGAACACAAGTTAGGGGATGGGACGCCGGTTGATCCTATGAATCAGACTGAGCGCAGGATTTAACTTTTAAATTGTGTTGCAAGCCCAAGCACTTACATGCACCACTAACCGGACCGGAGCGCGGAAACGACACATGCAGGATATCGGGCGCACAATCTTAGTGAATCGCCACACTGCATAAAGACTTTCATCATATAATTTAAGCCATAAATGAGTTAAAATTAATGATAAATTCACCCTTTTATTCTTTTGTTGCAACTTATTGGGAATGTGTCAGCAATTTTGACCATACAAAGCAACATACAGTGTTAAAGTACAACTGTAAAGTCTAAAAACTTTTGCCTAGCTCTGCACTAAGCCAAAAGAATTAATTCTCTAATTTACACTCATTAGCTATCTGCAGCCATTTATCAACAAGGCTAGTAGCTAGCATTTTTCTTGTCCCTCTGGCTGTCTTCGTTTTGTTGGTTGCCATTTGAATCCGTAGCAAGACAGAGAGAGGGTGGGTGGATATCGTTGGAAGGGTCACTAGCACATGCACACTCATACTGGGTGCAGCATATAAAATCTCTAGGACCTGCAGAGATGTCATAAAAATGTTACTAATCACATGCTTCAGGTCAACCAATTTACATACCAGGAATGGTATGTAGCAGAGCTGTTTGTTTTCAAAAGTTTGAATATAGTAGAAATGTGTATGTATGAAAGTGCCCAAATAGACAAAAAAAAGACAGTTCTAATGACAGTTCTTGACTATAAGATCCTGCACACACAGCAACGAGTATATACATTGCAACCTCTTTGAGCAGATCTATTTGCACAGGAAAGGAGTGGTCTGCAGATAGGATGCAGCTACCATATAGGAATGACAGGAACGATTACAGTGTTTTCATGTAAACCGCTCTCCCTTTTGATTGTTAAAGATGTGTGGGTTGTGTCCTGATAAAGCTTACTGTCTTGTCTGCCATGTCTCGATTCAGGTATTCCACTTGTACTATACGCCTTGCTCCATGTGTACAGGCGGTCCCCTACTTAAGAACACTCGACTTACATGCGACCCCTAGTTACAAACGGACCTCTGGATATTGGTAATTTATTGTACTTTAGTCCTAGGCTACAATGATCAGCTATAACAGTTATCACAGGTGTCTGCAATGAAGCTTTAGTGTTAATCCTGGTTCTTATGACAACCCAACATTTTTAAAATCCAATTGTCACAGAGACCAAAAAAGTTCTGGCTGGGATTACAATGATAAAATATACAGTTCCGACTTACATACAAACTCAAGTTAAGAACAAACCTACAGACCCTATCTTGTATGTAACCCGGGGACTGTCTGTATTTGAAATACCTCATAGCATGTCCTATAAATCGCACTTCTTGCCTATGTTTTAAATATTTACTATGGATTGTTCCATTTTTTAATCATCACACTCACGTTGTATTTTAATATGTATCGTTGTGTTGCTGTTATCATGACGCCGTCTATCGGCTCTGAAGAATATATTGTGTGCGGCGCCGTGAGATGACGTCATTGGCTTGATAATGCACTAGACTAGCGTGAAACGGCCCGTCGCCATGCCCTGCTCTGCCTCAATAAAGATTTCTTCGCACAAAACTGGTGAGTGCCGCTGAATTCTATTTGCTTGATTTATGGACTGTTGTTGCTCTGGCTGAGCACCACCATCTGTATACCCGTGCAATAAGGCTAATCTACCCTGCTAAGATCCGTGCCGCTCCGTGCGCGTACCTCCCTGCGCCGAAGCAGCTCTGGCCATAAAGTTTAAAAAGTGTTTTAAACCGCGATACTGCGGTTTAAAACACTAACAAAAATAAGCTCCGGCACCAGCTCACCCTGAGCTGGTGCTCGGTAGTTCCCTCTTATACCTGCCACTTCAAGTGGTAGGTTTCCTTTAAGGAAAGCAACATCATACACCGGTGTGAATCCAACTGCAATCCTAAAATTTTTCACAACCCTGCTGCTACTAACGATACAAATGGATATATGATTTCAAAGATCCTCCAGGTTAATAGCTAACACTATCGTAGCTTTGTCTTGGCAAAATTGCTTATATATTCTCTTTCACTCAATGCAGTGAAATTTAAAATCATTCAAATAATAATTGATTTAGTATCATACATTGAATTTCATCATTTTAGTTTCACTATGACATATGCTCCTATCTATGGTTAACCTTGAGAATATTTTGTCACCACATTACAGTAATATACTACTAAATTAATTATATTGGGCAAATAAATGCTAATTGTTTTGTAAGTTTTCCCCTGATGGTTAACCCTGGTTCTCTGAGGGTTAACCAAACGAAAATCAATGCCATCATATAGAATACTCAAATTGAGCATCTGTTTCAGGTATCTGTTGAAAGTGTCGGAGACTTGCTATAGTAACACTGAAAGAATTTTTCTGAAGTTGGCACCTTGTGGTCACTATCTGCTGGCAATGTAGTTAGAATTGTGAAGCAAGCTGTGAAAATCATTTTCTTTAAATGCCGGAAATGAAATACCCTTCTCTAGTTTCGGGCTTAGCTTCACAGAATTGTACTATGTTTTCGCAAATAGGGCTGTTAAACCAATCAGGAATCCTAAATTGCAAAACTGATGTGCCAGGTGGATACAAAGTCGTAGACTTGAAAGTGCCATGTTCTTTCAAGGACACGAGAATGATGGGTGTAGAGAAATCATATATATTTTCAGGAAAATCATGGTACCTCTGACATATCTGTGCCAAGGAATCTTACTTATATAGTGAGTATGGATGAAAAAAAGACATCAAGGTCAAGGTCAACCTAGGAAGGGATGGGATGAGGACGGGATGTAAGGAAAACAATTCTATATTCTACAAGTATATAGTTCTATAACTATGTGACCTATGTAAGGAATCTCCACAATCCACTAGTGCTAAGATTATGTAATTTTTTATTTTTCCTTAGATAACATGGAGTTTTTGGATCATGGAGTTTTATTAATACTACAAAAAAAATGTTTACTTAGCATAATTGAAAGGCATAACTGATGTTAAACTACAATGTAACTTATAACCTTGCATTATTCTGTCTATATAGTTTAATAGTTTAATAAAAAGCTGTGAGAGTATTCTTTTCACCCAGAGTACAAAAAGGTATTCAGGCTTCACAAAGGTTCCAGAATAGGCCCCGAAAAGTTGCCTTTTTTCACTGTAGGAGAATAAAGTACCCTCACATCTTTTTATTGAATTATTTGTGTGATTCTGTTTTTTGAGTCTATTTATGATAGATTGATAAATTCATGGCGTGCATTGCCTGTGGTACTGGTGCTGCTGGATACCTTTTGGGATGCATCCAGGGGCCTAACTAGGAGAGGCAGGGCCCCATAGCAGGCTTCTAAATGGGACCCCCCTACCCATTTAAATCTATTAATATTTGTATAATCACATATTTATTTACACACATATAGACACATATACAAACATACAGCATATATACACACATACAGTATACACCATATACCGATACAGCATACATACAAAACATACATATTATATAAATATTATGGTATATATGTATGTAATTGTGCACATCCCCCTCTCTTTAGTGTGTTAGGTTGAATAATGGGGCCCCCTGACACTGCGGGCCCCATAGCAGCTGCTGCGGGTGCTACCACTGTAGTTACAGCCCTGCATGTATCTATCAATCTAGCAGAGATTTAAAATAATTAATTTCATGGCTGTAAGTTAAAAGAGGGCAGTACCATGGGAACCAGGCCATGTCAATCTCATGGACTGTACACATTGTACAGAAAAGGAGTCCCTAACTGTGTTATCTTTTGTTGATCTTGTTACAAAGTTCAGCAGAGATTTCCATTGTTAAAGGAGAAGCCACACAGCATAAAAAAGAGTGGATGGACGTATACTGTTTCTTGCAATTGTCAGGGGATCAAAGGTTCAACCTCTAAAATCACAAAGTAAAGGAACCTATTAATTACCCATTCCTGATCCATCAAGAACAGCTTAAAAGAATACCTGCACACTTCACACAAAATATTAAGCCAAGGACTGATGTTTCTGAGAATTGGATTTTAAAAGGGAGAATGATCTCTAAGATCACATACATGGTAATCTGAGACCTCTGGGAGTGTAGATGAAATGTCCCATCTTCCCTATTGATTAGCAAAAGCTGCATGGTGATAATCATTATGCTTGATATATTTATGAACACTCTGCAATTGTAGAACAGGATTCACATAAAACCAAACAATTTACTATCTTAACAAGGAAAATGACTCCAGTTTTTATGTGAGCTGAACTCCTGACATATATCTAAAAGCTGCATAAATTGTGTGATCAGTTCTCCATTACAGAAGACATATGTATGGGAAGGCTGCTCTCCAAAGCACTCATCTTTGAACACGTGAGAATACAAGGGTTGGAGAGTCTTAGGGAAGATTTAAGTCAGCTTCAGCCTAATTGAATCCACAGACTGAATTCCTTTATAAAGTAATGCAAAATTTCATAGAAGTTAAATCATTTGAACACAAGCTTCTTTATTTGTTTCTTATGCCTATAAAACCCTTGAAAATCATTTTTCTTCAAAAGGTACAAAAAATCACCTAGGTTCCCATTTCTGCCTCAAATATGATCACCTGTATTGAGATGTATTCAATTCTACCCATTTGTATGAATAATTAAGTTTGGCCCGCATACTGGGAACACACTGCAGGTTTCTTGAAGGATCATCATAGCTTTCATTGAGGTTGAAATATATGAGTGAAACCTTTAGTAATAATTGACTGCAGGTTGCACTATGGGTTTTAGTTTTGATGAGAAAATATTATCCACTTTACTACTATTGTACCCTGAGCTATAACCTAATGAGGTCATTGCCATACCTTGATATAATTAATATTTCTATGGTCCAACCTATAGAGACTTCCAAAAGTAATAGATTCTAAATCACACCTGATTGGTGGAGGTCCAGCACCGATTTCCCCTATTTTTCAAGGTACTATTATATTACATTACAGAGTACACACAGTCATATGGACCAATAGAAGCGAGGGCCCTGCTCACAAGAGCTAGCAGTCTATGATGAAGGTTATAACTAAATTTTCTGAAGGCTACAACAGTCACCAGTTAGTTTGGTAGTGTACAGGCCTTTGCTTTGAATGACTTCAGCACATCTGCGGCCACAAGACATCACTAGTCTCTCACACTGCTCCAGTGGGATTTTGGTCTACTCTTCTTGCTCTGCATAAAAATTGGGGGCTGATTGAGGGAATAATGCAACAAAGGAAGCACATGTTGTTGAAGGTTCTGATACATACTTGCATTCACTCTGCTATGTAGCTGAATGAGAGTCCCATTTTCTGCTATAGAAAACATTCCCCAAACCATAAAACTTACTCCAGCATCTTTCACTGACTTCTTTACATACTATAGGTTCAGTCTTTTCCCAGTTTGTTGAAAAATATATTTTCCATCAGATCCAAATATTTATCCATAGAAATTTCCTGAATTATCCTGTCCTCTACTGAGGGTAACCAGCCATTTTGGGGGAGTTTGTGATGCTGTAAAGATGCAATATTCTAGAAATCACAGACTTGTAATGACCAACTTCTCTTGCTATGGCTGATAGGGTTGCCTCTTTGACCTTTATCTGGACAACCTGCTGCCGGAGGGTTGCCATGTTGAGTTCAGTTCTGGTTGTAAATATTTATACCAGACGTACCAGCCAGGACAAATTGTGAGTGTGATGCGAGTTGGACACATCACACTTGCTAGTGTGTAATGGGCCTTATACAGCCTGTAAAATAAGGAAATTAGCATCAGTTTAATACCGATAACAGGCATCTTAAAGTGTTCTCTAATTTTGATCATTGTTCTTTTACATTTATCTTATTTACATTTAAATTTGGTTCTTTAGTATACAATTTATGAAATAAGCTCAAAATACAGATCTTTTTGCATGTTAGCATATATTCACCTAGGACTAGACAATGAAAAAATTGTGTGTTCTATAATTTTGATGTCCAATGTATTATTTTTTTCCAAACCCTATGAACTAGCAGAACCAATTACAAATATGTATAAGTTGCACTGATAAAATGCATCTTTTTGTAAAATGGATCCTTTGGCTTCTTACCAAATTTGCATCACATCATTAGCATCTTTTTGCTCCCTATGCTAAATTTATACCATATGATGAAAAGTCCAGCAATATTCTAGTATATTTTTAAATACAGTACATCTCTTCTCAACGTATGGAAGAAGAGCAGGTTCTTCCATACAACGAACTCCGACTCAGATACTCCGTGCACCGGCAGGTCAGGACTGCAACAGAGGTGAGTTGAAAAGAACTTTTTTCATTTTTTTATCTCTTGTCAACATTCGGAGACTGAAAAGTTGTTAAAATGCTGTATAAATTTTTAAATTAATGTCTGAATATGTTTTTTTTAAATATAAAACCCTTTGAATAAGATGGGACTCCGTGTAGAGAATCTGTGTATACAATTAATGTTTTCCAGTCTCCAGTACAAGGCGTTGGAATATCCCCTCATGACTTCCCATTTGCTTCCTCCCTTAATCTGCCACTTATCCTAATTCCTGTCTCCTACCTTAATCATAAATCGTCTGTTATGTCGTCGTGTTATATTTACCTTTCTTAAGAGTTTAATGATAGACATATGAAAAATGTTAATTGCACACATCAGTGACTTGCTAAGTCTTGTAAACTGGATTTGGTGGTGACGGAAAACTCAGGGCATTCATAAAATAGGGACAGGAGGGGAGACTTTCTGTATTGTGTAACTATTAATTTGGGATTATGTTATTGTATAACCTTGCCTACATATACAACACTTTCCAACATCACTGACATTGCTGTGAAACAATGCTTATTAAGTAAACCCTGGCGAGATCACATTTACAGACAAGGTCAGGCAAAGTCACGAGCAGAATATGGTGCTAGACGTTGTAGAAGGAGGAAAAAGTTTACTCTGACATCTTGCGTGGTTTAATTAGTCCTCTCTAGATAAATTAACACATCAGGATCAAGGAGATAAAAATATATAGCAACCTTTGTCTATGCTCCCAAGATCAGACACCTTATTAGTGCAGGCCTGGATGGTAGATGGTCGGCATCTAGACAATATTTAAAGCTTGCAGAAGGAATTGCTATTCCAAGTCCTCCAGAAGATCTCATCATTTGTTTCTTTTTTTATATATGGACACTGGATAAATACCAAAAGCTTCAAGGAACCATTATTCATTTCTACAATTAGTGAGAGGCTGTCACAGCTCTTTGGGAAGAATAATTAGAGACATTTTCTTGAGGACTACAATCTATCCTGAGACACACGCTGTATACGTAACTGATATTGGACACTTCCTTAAAGTCAATGGCCAATGTGTCCTTTACAATATTTGTTACCAACATTTACAAGAATTTTATTACACTCTATAATTGCCTGCCTGTCTTCAGAATCTGAACAATGATGACCACTGGGAGATGATCTTTAGAATGATATGTTGAATATGTTTTTACAACAATGTACTTTATCCACTAAAAGTAATGTAAACTTTTTGGTTTTGTAGAGTTTTGTTACTACCATTCTAGTTTGACTTTGTTTTGCTTTGATTTTAGTACATTAGTTATAGAGTTTCACTGGCTACAGAGGACCGAAAATCTTTAAATGTTCTTCACTCCCTCCTTGGGTTTATTCCCTGCAGGTCTGCAACCACTGACAGAGGGGCAGATTTATCAAGCAGTTTGTGAAAGAATTCAGTTGTAATTTGTGTCAAAAGAACCTTATTCACCACATTCATTGAGGGATTTAGAGAGTTTTTCGGCACCTTTACAACAAGTGCAACAAAGTGTGAGAACTAGAAAGAAGGTGTATATCTTCACATTAATTTAGTAAATTAAGCCAATACGCCAACAAATTGTCAGTTTTCTGGAATAAACTAGAACAATTATTAGATTTATAATCACACAGTCTTAAACTAAGCCATACTTATCATCATCATCCATTAGACACAGTGATACATTTGGCACAGAATAACACTGTCTAACTGTGCACTGTCTTACTTTGAGACACAATGGGGCTTATGGGGCCCACAGAAAGCAATTTTGTCATATATTGGAAATTTTCAGGATTTGCGCCGCTGTGGCTGCTATTTAGTCGGAGATTGTGTCGCACATGATCAGCTTTCATGCGACAGAAATCGGGGGGCGTGGCCGTCGGACGATCTGACTGATTCGGACTGAGCGTGGGATTTAATATTCAAATTGTGTCACAACCAATGCACTTACATACACCGCGAAGAAGATGGTGAACTCCGGCAGACATGAGCGCAGAAGCGACAGATAATAATAATAATTCTTTATTTATGTAGTGCCTACAGATTACGCAGCGCTGCACAAAGCATGACAAATTGTTCCCTGTCCCCATGGGGCTCACAATCTAAACAACCTAACAGTATGTTTTTGGAGTGTGAGAGGAAACTGGAGGAAACCCACACAAACACAGAGAGAACATACAAACTCTTTGCAGATGTTTACCTGGGTGGGATTTGAGCGCAGAAGTGCTACCCACTCAGCCACCGTGCAGCCCAACACGACAGATGCAGGAAATCGGCACTTTGTGAATCGTGGCACAGTGCATTGTCGTCTGACAATGCACTTCAGGTGAACTCCCTCGGCCGGGTAAGCATATGTTCCCTAATATTTTAAAATTACGGTGCCCCCCCCTTTATATTACATGCCTTTCTGTTGTCTCAAGAGGGTCACTATCTTAAGCACTAGTCTTTTTGGATAATACATTTGCATTATCTGTACCTCACAGTCTTCAACAATGGGAGTACATACTGGTATTACATATACCATTAATGCTTTGACAGACTCCTGTCACACATCTTCATGTAGAAGATGACATCTCATCATCCTGATAACATCCTGATATCATCATCATCATATTAATGGTCTCTTTAATTTAAGGAGGATGTAAAGAGGATGATAATCACACTGTCCTCCTAGCAGGCAGAAATGGTACCATCTCTTACTAACCATATAACTCTGTGCACTGCAGGCAACTGTCTTTGTCACTGCTTTTTACTCAAGTTTATCAATTATTTAAAATGAACCTGTCAGCAGGAATGTCATTTTTATCGTCGAAATGGTTCCAATTGCCTATGTTGTGCTGAATTAGAAAAAAAATGAAATGCCTTTGTCATCATGTGGTGAGTCCCAGGAAAGGGGCATTCCCATGGATACTAATTTCCATATTTTGTTTATAATAAACTGGCTGTGGTTTTGCACTTCGGATGGCAGCGGATGCCTGGACCATTTAAGTAATAGTCCACAGCCTGTGCACACTGTAGGCAAAAACCTGTTTGCTTCACTGTGCAATGTTTGCTCAAATTACGCCAACAGGAACAAAAAATTAAGAGCATTGAATGATTTTTTTTTTTTTTTTTTTTAAATATAAGTTTTTATTGAGTTTTCCTTTTATAATAACATTACATGTCAGACATATATATACAGGAATGCACATAATATACTTTGTTCTTTTCATTTGTTAGGTAGGCATAGGTACTTTGCCTGAGACATCTCTTGTGCTGACATATCCTTAATAAGTGCAAACAGTGTACATCTTCATTATTTATCTTATAAGGAACATGTAATTCTAAACGTGTGTATTCAAATGGTTTGTCTGTTTCCATACGATTCCTTGTGCTCTGGCTTAACACCATTCATTACACCTTTGGTTTCATTTTTGAGGTTAGACTTAACATAAAAAGTTGATATATAGACTAGAATAAACAAGGTATAAAACAAATATAACTATAACTATAACTAGCAGGCACGCAATATCACTCTTTTGCTTCTTGGGACCTCTATCCTAGAGAGTGTGTACCATTACATTCATATCGCTAATATGCTGTTCTATTTACAGTATGTGAAAGGGAAGAAGAAATAGCACCCCTTTACCTTACATTGTTTCCCTTTTTTTTTTTTTTTTTCCCTTCTTACTCACTCAGGCCTCTTATTATGGGAGATAGGTTCGGGTGCATTATGATCCATGGACTCCACATTTCCTGGAAAGCTGGGATTCTTTTATTCCTCAACGCTATCAGCCTCTCAAAGGCGCAGTGTTCTGCTAAAATGTCGCTTAATTGACTTATCTTAGGAGAGGAGGTTGATTTCCACTGTCTTGTTATTAAAAGTTTTGCTGCCATGAGGAAATGGTTTATAAGTCTCCTGAACTTGAAATGGATTGTTCCTATATCTAAGCCCAAAAGTGCCAGTGCTGGATTCATTGACACTTTCCTTTTGGTTACCCTAGAGCATAATTGAAATACCTCTTTCCAGTATGTTTTTAATACTGGGCAGGACCAGAATATATGGAATATTGTTCCTTTTCCCTTCTGGCACCTCCAGCACCTGTCTGATGACTCGGGGTATATTTGTACCAGTCTTGCCGGGGTAAGGTACCATCTGGTGACACATTTCAGATGTACCTCCATCATATTTGCATTAGCTGTGGCTTTTTTGACCCACATACTAGCTACTTTCCATTCCTTTGGAAGAATCTGTCTTCCCAGGTCTTCCTGCCATTTTAGTACTGGGCTGGATAAGGATTCGCTTACTTCGTTTTGGAATGTTTCATACAAATAGTGCGTATCTAATTTGGGGCTAGGTAGATCTGGTGTGAGCAAGTTTGCCAAGCCTAGAGGGATTTCAACTGACTGTTTTACCATACCTCTAACACAATGAGACACTTGAATGTATTTGAATATTTCTTTGTCTTCTAAACCATATTCTAAGTTTAATTGCCTAAAGGCCTTAATTCCATCTTGTCCATAGAGATCCGCAGTGTAATTTATGCCCTTTTCTGTCCATGTTTTTAACGATATATTTGTTATCATAAATTCCAAAGCCCTCAGCGGAATTTTTATTTCTTTACTGGGGGAGTCCTTCTGTAGTACCTTGACCAAACTTTTCCAAACCTCTACTGAGGAGCTAATTGTGGGACCCCATTGTTCCTGAGTAAGAATACTCGGTTGTACCACTTGTGCTATCAATAGGTGGTGTAATAGTCTGTCGCCCGCCATATGTGCTTCAATTGTAGGCCAACTAGTATTGTGTTCCGGAGCGCACCATTTTTTTAGTTGTTGTGCTATTATTGCCCTGTGATAGTTCCTTATATTAGGGACTCCTAGACCTCCCTTTTCCCTTGTCATGTACAATGTGTTAGCCGCTACCCTTGGTTTTCGGTTGTTCCAAATAAAATTTAGCATCTGCTTTTGTAGTTGATTTAGTATTCTTTTGGGGATTGGAATTACCAGAGTACGTAGATAGTACAGTATTTTGGGGAGGATTAACATCTTATATAATACTGTGCGTCCCCACCATGATAATTCTTGTTTGGATAAGGATTCCAACTCCTTCTGGAGATCCTTAACAAGTGGTTCCAAATTGGTGGACGCTAATTTTTTGACGGGGCTACATAGCTTTATTCCCAGGTAAGGGATATGTGTCTTAACCCACTGAAACGGAAATTCCTTTCTTATATCGGATTCTAATTGAGGTGGGACATGAATTCCTAGAAGCTGCGATTTACTCTCATTTACTTTGTAGTATGATATTTGGCTAAAGGCTTGTAAGGCCCTTTGAGTGGCTCTAAGTGATTCTGTAACAGATGACAATGTTAGGATCACATCGTCTGCAAACAGTCCAATCTTGTGCTGTCTCAGACCTGCATTTACCCCTCTTATATTGGGATCGCATCTAATCCATTCTGCCAGCGGCTCCATAACCATTACAAATATTAGAGGGGATAGGGGGCACCCCTGGCGTGTTCCATTTGTAATACTAAATGGAACCGACCTAACCGAGTTTGCCATAACTGTCGCAGTCGGAGAAGTGTATAATGCCCGAATGGCATTCTGAATTGGACCCTCCAGTCCAAACTTGCTCATGACCGCGAAAGCATATGTCCAGTGGATCCTATCAAACGCCTTCTCCGCGTCCAGAGTGAGGAGCAGAGAAGGCGCTCGACTGTCCTCCATTATTTTCATAATGTCTATAATCCTCCTGGTGCCATCCGGTGCCTGCCTTCCCTTGGTAAAACCCACTTGGTCGTTATGTATCAAGTCAGGGAGAACCTGCAGGAGTCTATTTGCAATGATCTTTGCGTATAGCTTTGTGTCACTATTTAATAGTGAGATGGGTCTGAAGTTTTGGGGCATTGTCGGTGGCTTCCCTGGCTTAGGTAACGTAATGATGGTGGCCTCAAGCATTTCTTGGGGCAAGGAACCCTCTTTCATTGCTGCATTAAAGATTAATGTGAGGTAAGGGATGAGGAGGTGTCCAAATGATGTATAATATTCATTTGAGAATCCGTCAGGACCTGGGGCTTTGTTTTTTTTAAGATGTTTTATGGTAGTGGCTATTTCTTCTGCAGATATTGGTTTGTCTAGGGACTCCTTTTGGAGCTTTGTTAGTTTTGGGAGGTGGACCTTTTCTAAAAATGTATTAATTGCTTCCAAGGACGGTTGGGGGGGTCTGTTGGTCCTCCTTCAAGTTATATAGAGACGAGTAATATGTACTAAATATATTGGCTATTTTTATGGGATGAGTTTCTTTGTGTTGTGTATCCTGCGGCTTTATCATGTATGGAATAGTTGTTTTTGTTCTCTTGGGCTTAACCTTATTGGCCATTAATTTGCTGGGTTTATTATGAGCCGTATAATATGAGGCTTTAATCGACTGTAATTCCTTTTCATAATCCGATAAAAGAGAGGCTCTTAGGGCTTGTCGTGTTTCCGTAAGTTTTATATTATTATCTTGACTAGGGTCACTTTTTAGCTCATCTTCTATTTTTTGTAGGTCTTTTAGAAGTTCTTTTACTTTCTTATTTTTTTGTTTTTGGAATTGGTATCCCATCTGCATAAGCGTACCTCTTACTGCTACTTTATGAGCAAGCCAAAGGTTGAAGAGATCTACTCGTAAGTCTATATTATGTTGAAAATATTCTAGTATGGCTTGTGTAATTTTTTCCTTATATGAAGGGAGGGAATATATGAATGGAGTGTTTCTCCAGAACCATTGAGATGGGAGATTGTTTGAAAATGTCAGCGTGGCATAAATGGGTGAATGGTCAGACCAAGTCGTAGTACCTATGCTCGCCTCTGATATATATGTCAGTGCTCTACTGTCTGTTAGGCATAAATCTATCCTCGAAAAAGACCTGTGTCTGTGCGAGTAAAATGAAAACTCTTTAGCTGAGGCGTTTAAGCATCTGTAAGTGTCATAAAGAGCCTCTTTGCGAAGCCATTTGGTCAACGAGGGGAAGGGTAGCCTATTTTTTGCTGTTGTGTCCATGTCTGGGTCTGGGATTATATTGAAATCTCCTAGCATTAGCAAGTTTCCCTTTTGGATCTTTCTTATTTTTTTTATAGTCTTGTTTAGAAATCTTATCTGTGACTTATTAGGGGCATATATATTCACTAATGTGAACGGAACAGAATTGATAGTGCACACTATTGCTATGTATCTCCCTAGCTTATCACACTTAGCCTCTGAAACCTTCACCTCTAGGTCATCTCTGAATGCTACTAGTACCCCTGCTTTTTTAACCTCTGTGTTTGCCATGTAAATTTGGGGATATCTATTATTCTTAAATGTTGGGCAATTACCTTTCATAAAATGAGTCTCTTGCAAACATATTATTTCCGCTCTCTCTCTTTTTGCGTCTTTCCATACAGATGCCCTCTTGAAAGGGGAGTTTAGCCCCTTCACATTCATACTCATCACTTTAACTCCCATCTTTTCCTCTTATCTAATGCCTCTGGTACTCTCCGGAAGTTCCTTATTTTTACATATGCATGAGTAACAGCCTGCCTAGCCTTAATATTGAAATAACCTGTTAACAAATAACAAACACATATAACTTTTCCAGTGAAAGCCGGGAAATGTGGCTCCTGCTGCTTCCACCACAGCATATAGCTAAACATAACAGCAAAATGAAGGACAAATAGCATATTACATTTTGCAGGAGATGAAATAACCTGCACCATATTGGGGGTATATAGTCCACCTGGTACCTCTCTTGGCCTGTTGGGGTTGCTTCAGTAAAGGACCTTGGACACCTTAGGCCGTTTGCCAGTCTTTTTCGATTGTAGATGGCTTCTTGGAAATCTTGTCATGTGTGGCTTCCTCAACATTTATCCCCCATGAGTTCAGCAGTTGGGGGCCATCCTCTGGATTGTTTAAAACATGTGTGATACCATCCCTTCGGATTAATAGCTTTGTGGGGAAACCCCACTTGTACAGGATCTTGTTGTTGCGCAGGGTGATGGTTGTTTGGTAAAATTTCTTCCTTGTTTGGAGTGTTGCCTGCGATAGATCCGCAAAAATCTTAAGATTTTCATATGGTTCCTGAAGATGGTTCGCTTTTCTGGCATAAAGCATTAACGCTTCCTTCACATGGTAGTAGTGTATGCGGGTAATAACGTCCCTTGGCAGGTTCTCTGGAACCCCTTTTGGTTTAGGCAGTCTATGTATTCTATCGAGGAGGCGTTCTGCTGGTGGTATAGATGGCAACACCGTTTGTAAAAGGGAAGTAACATAGTCTCTTAATTCTGATGGGCCCACTGATTCAGGAATCCCTCTGATCTTCACATTGTTTCGCCTACCCCTGTCTTCCATATCTGCCATTTTACTTTTTATTACTTGCACTTCCTCCTCCAGAGTGTAGTGAGCATCTATCAGCTCATTGTGTGAGCTTGTCACCTCTCCCATCTTGTCTTCCAGGTGATCCACTCTGGCTCCTAGTTCTTCTATATTAGCCTGAGTAGTAGCCATCTTGGCTGAAAAGTCCTTCTGTAGGGAGTTACGAAATGCTAGCATCATTCCTTTTATAAATGATTCCGATGCCGCTTGTTCTGTGGAAGGGAAATCTAGTAGTGGGTCTGTGTCTGCATCCAGATCCCCCTCTGCCTCCTCTCCTATTCCTGGGGTGGATGACCAACGAGGTCTTTGTTTGTCGGGGCTGCAGCGTGGTGACTCACCCTGCCATGCGGTGGCGGCCGCCATCTTATGAATGCCTCCAGGCGATTCCTGGGGTATGTGATCGCTTCTCGGCGACATCGGGTCTCCGCTCCCCGATAAGCAGCTCTCCGGAGATTGCGGGGCTCCACTGACCTTTGACAGCGACTGCTCTGCGCTGCATCTCCCTGCTGGTGAGTTGGTCCCGCTGTGTGTTCCCGCGGCGCCATTTTGAGAGACATCTTGCTTGAGCGCTCTGGCAGAAAAGAAGTCCGTTAAGCGCCTCGGTCCCCCTTTCGCCCGTCTTTTCCTGGTCATCATATCGGGAAAGATAGATATAGCCGGTTTTGAGCTTTTCCTCGGTGTCCTTGGCTTCTGCTACTCAGTTGCTTAAGGCCCTCGAGACGGAGCTCAGCACAGCACGTCTGCCCTGATGCTCATCCAGGCCACGCCCCCCAGCATTGAATGATTTTAAACAGAAAAAAACATTAAGATGACTTGGACACAAAAAACTTAAAACAAGAATGCAACAGCCAAAAATGAGAACATACTAAGATAAATGAAACACATTCTTATCTTTTTTCTGCGACAGCTGGGGAGCATAGGTCTGTATGTGAAAAAAATTGTGACTTTTTGTAACCACTGCACAAAAATGTACTACTTTTTTAACCAAGATAGGATAAATTAGATTCAACACTGGACAATCAGGCAAAATAAAATTTGTTGGATGGGTGAAAAAGTCACACAAAAAAGGCACAAAATAACCGCTTCACACAAAAAAGACAAAACAATTGCAAAAAATTAGAAAATAATGTGATAAAACCACCCATCTTATAATCTAATAGTTTCATTCACCTTTCCTCTCTTTGGGATATCAGTGATTATATGGTTTAGTATTGTTACTCTTCATTGGGTGAGCACCATTTTGTTATGCAAGTTTTCTGAATAAATAATAATATATTTTAAAGTGCATTATATGGTATTTAGTGTAAGATTGGGCGTATCATGACCAAAGAATGAAGATAGTGTTGAAAATAATGTGGATGTCTCCAACATCTTCAACCTTAGACTTTTTTCTGGATCTCTAACTCGTCGTTATAAGATATTGCCAGACCTCATTATGGTGGATTCAAGTTTAATTAAAATCATAAAACAAGCCTAAATCATAATGAAAACAAGAATGACAATACAGAAAGTCATCTAGTACATATTTGAATTGTTTACCTACCAGCGTGGAAATATGACCATAAAAGTTGATTTACTTAGAACTTTGAAGCTTGTCTTGTGGGTGACTTTTCCATGACAAGATTGAATGTTAGTTCTCATAGAGAATAATTATTCTGCATATTGTTTGGAAAGTATTCTCCAAAAACATCATTTGCTCAGTACAGAAAAATCTGTGCACTCCCTTGGGATATGTGCAAAGTGGTAAGAACGTATTAACAACAGTAATTAACATGCAATAAACCCCTTGTACATAGAGGCCCAGACATACTCACTAGGGGAGCCGCTCTAAACTCCCTAAGACAGCGAGCATTTGTTATATAAATAATGTGTACGCCACAGACATTGATATAATGACAAACAGAACGGCACATTACAAGCAAATGGCATTTGAAACCACACGTCCGAGACATACTTGGCACGGTTACAGAATTGGCTTTGGAATGTGTAAGAGAAGGTGATTAGAAGGAGAAAAAAATAAACCACCACTCATTGAAAGGACTTTACAACATTAATAATGGGCAACCAGTCTTTACATGTGACAAACTACAAAGCTCTTATGGGTTTATAAGCAATGAGAAACACCAGACTGGGCAGACCTGGGCAAGCCATTGTTTTCCACAGTTGTCTAACTTTGCTGATTCCTTCAGATTGAGCGCTATAAATTAACTTTATATCACGCTCAATCTCCAGACGTTTTACTCCCAGACTATGTGAGCTCAGCCACAGAATGGGTACATTTTTGGAGGTGTGGGGGCGATTTGCCTGCTTGCCTTAATGATCATATATGGTCTGGAGACCATCTCCATGAAATGGCTTCATAAAATGTTAAACCTGTCACCTTATACATTACCGTCATGTGACACACAATTTGGATCTATGCCACACTGTGAACTTTTTGTTAAATTGCAAGCTCAGTCACCAGGATAGAATCAAATGGCAGGTACATACTTAGTAAACTAGTCATTCAGTGTAGAAGTAGTGATATCATTTAAAGAGTTAAATTATGTCACAATATTGATCTGTTGATCTGATCCAATTAGTATACTAAAACTAGTAAAACAGGCATATATTTGGGACAGTTTTCTGACAATACAAAAACACTCTGACATTACTGAACATATTCGAGTATATGATGAGTTTACCAGCACAAAAAAAAATCCAGAGGCTCTGGAGTCCCACAGGCTCATTTGCATAATTTATAAAGCTTTTTTTGTACAGTTTTTTACAGTTTCCCAGTACATTGCACAGTATAATAAATACTGTCATTGAGAAGTACAATTTGTTACGCAGAGAATAAGTCCTCACACAGCTCTTTACACTGAAAAATTTAAAAGAGTATAGATTTTTGAAGGTAGGGAGCGAAAAAACTAATAAAGGGTGTGAAGCGAATGGGTTAAAGTTGAAACCGGTCATGACAGGTCCCTTTTAGAATATGAAGTAAAGTCCTATAGAGTGAACACTGTGACAGTACCCACAAGGGTACTGGAGAAATAAAAACATCACTTCCTTCCCCTTTCGTTTTTTTATTACATCCAAGTTCATGAAACAGGAAGTCTTTATGTTTCATAAAAATCAGATATTGTTCTGCAGTCATTCGATCTCTGGATACTACAACAAAAGTAACCTATGGAAACAGATTCAAAGCTTTACATGGAATCAAAGGAACAATGTTTCTTGAGATATTTTTTCATAACTTGAACCTATCTAGTTCCATGAGTATTGGGCACATATGGTAACATTGGTACATATGGGCACATATGGTAGACAGTCGCATTGGGGTGAAAAAACAGAGGGATGAAGAGTTTTCATTGCAGATGTACTCCAGGTATTCAGCAGTTGACATAAAACATTCACAACAGGGATATAATAAATAGATAAAAAATCCTAAGCCTTGACCTTCAAATGTTTGATGATCTGTATTCTTAGAAATTTGGTGTGTTATATATAAACATTAAGGAAGGGTAACATAAGACAATGTGTAGGAAACACATGTGCCTTACATATGGACATATGTCATATAACATGAATTGTACATGGACATTTGCCTTCAGGTCCGGTACATAGGACAAAATAACAGTCAGAGCCTTACATTTCACTTAGCTGTGTTCCTCTTTTAATAATTTTTTAGTGTCTAGGTTTTAACTGTGGTATCTTATTGTAGTATTGTTACTAATATGTCTCTTTCTTTCCATTTTTTATCTCGTCCATTTCTTCCTTTTTGTCTCTTTCTTCTTCCCTAGAAGCCTCCACCAAATAGATACTTACCTGGAGAGATGTGTCATGGATGTCCTTTCCATACTTATTGATCGACTCTGCTGGATATTCTCCCCCTTTCTTTTTCCCCTGGTCCAATGTCCCCTTTAACACCAGTATTTTTATTTAATGTCACTGCATGTCACCTTTTGCACTTTGCACGTTTTTGCACTTCACGTCACTGTTTTGTGTTTATTCTCACATGTTTTATCCATATAAATGATTTTATTTTTTCACACAATTTTTGTATGGCATTACCTGCTCTTTCCAGTATGTTTAGGAAGTATATGTACTGGTACAGCTGTGTTGCCTTATACTGTATGTATTATTCTACTATGTAAAATATGGATTTATTAGACATTGTATTTAATTATATATATATTTCTTGTAATTCATGCACTTGTCACTTTACTCTTGAGGTTGATGTCTTCATCATTATTTATAGCGCTATTTGCACATAAGACATATGTAAATTGTACATATATATACACAGACTTTTTCCATTTGTTGCACTCGTCACTTTAATAATGTTCATGTTGCTTTGACTTTTACTCTCAGCGTTATTTGCACATAAGGCATACTGCAAAATAAGTTGTTCTTTCCCTATTGGCCAGTACTGCCCCATATAACAGATTATTCTCAGCTCACTTCTTTCTTCTCATACTTACCTATTAATCCCTTTCTTTCCTATTGCGGCTGCGCCGCAATATCCCATGTCCGATGTACGGCCGAGGCACTGCGCATGTGCAATTTACTCTCGCTGCTGCAGCCGTAGTATCGCGAGATCTGAGACTCCGGTGGCACGTCACGAGGTCTCGCGATCTCTGGTATACAGAACACTCTCCCATGTTTGCCTGCGCCTCGTAGGTACGCAGGAGTGTACAATTTTTAATCTAGTTTATGTTTTCTCCTATTGGTGGACTCTGATATATAAGTCTCACCCAGTACAACTTTAGACACTCCCCTTGATAAAGCTACTTGCGAAACACGTGTCGGAGTGTACAGCGTGTGCCCGTTTGACTGGTATAGGTAATTATGTTTCAGTGCTAACTCCATATGAGATACTATGCGTCCCCTTATTGGTTGGGATCTCTATGTAATGCTCTGACTGTTATTTTGTCCTATGTACCGGATCTGATTCTCCCAATTGACTTATGATTGTGTGTTTATTTTGGCACTCTCTGTTTTTATATTTTTATTGCTACTTTTGTATTGCCGTTTACTTGTTTATTCAATAAAATCTATCTGTCTGGCATTCATCTGACTCAATCGTTTTAGAGCATCCAATATTTTGGTTATACTATAATTGGAAAGTAGTAAAAGGGAAGTGATGAAAAGTCTTAATATGTATTACATATTTGAATACTATAGACTGAAAATTTTAGCAAAAGTGTATGATCCAGGTAACATTGACTTCATTGTTATGTGCATCAATGCTATAGAAACTCTAAAAGCAGCCAAGAGGAACTAGTTAAATAAGTTAAATAATACATAACTATATAATATTTAGTTAAATAATTATTCTATATATTTAAAAAAGACTGAATAATTCTCTCATTTAATTAAACACATTTTTGACTTCATAAAATTGCTAGAAGCTTCAACTCCTGAGAATGTGACATGAATTGTGCTTCCATTGGGTGGTGCTAACATCAGACCTGGTGGTTTCAGCTCTGAACAGCTGCTTCTTCTCCAGTATTGCCATCCAAACACACAAGGCTGATCTTAACTCTGCCCCTAACTTGATAATTCCAGCTGAAGGATTCAAAGAATGAACATAGAAGAATAGTTAGAAGGGGACACATTACATAGGTAGATAAGACATTGAAAGATTTAGGGGGCATTAAAGAAAAAAAGGAAGGCACAATGAAGGAGAAGGTTCAACATATTGAGAGGGAGGTGTGGAAAAGTAGGGGCAACATAGAGGGGGCCAAGAGATGGATGTTATAGAGATAGCTAGGAAAATTTGCAAAGTTTTCCAGGATGGGATAAGGAAAACCATTTAGCTATCTTGTAAGGCAGTTCCCTTGACATCAATCATGACCTTCAAGAAGCCTTATGACATGATGGGGGATTAAAACCAAAACGGTAATTCATATTCCCAATTGTAGACAGCACTGTTTGAACCTGTTTAGGTCTCCTCAGTACAGCTAGGGAACTGGTTTGGTTGAGTGAAAGGCTTTTGACTAGGGTCGTGAAATAAAAGTTCTTCTTATAGAGATTGCCAATTAAGGCCGATGTGTAGGCGTGTAGAGACTTACAGCCATCGATACATCCAACCCTAGTCAAAAGCCTCTCACTCACACAAACCAGTTCCCTTCGCTGTACTGAGAGAACCAACCGGGTCGAAACAGTGCTGTCCACAGTTGGGAATCTGTTCCTTCAGGAATAGATATACTGGTTTGGTTTTAATCCTGCATCATGTACTAAGGCTAAAGGTCATGCCTCATTTCAAGGGAGCTGCCGTACAAGGTAGTTAAAAGGGGGCAGGATTTTCCTAATCCCATCCTGGAAAACTATGCATATTTTCCCACAATCTCCCTAGTGGAGTGTCAATGGCTATAACTTTCCACTTGCCTACATGGTGGCCTTAATTAGCAGTCTCTGTAAGGAGAACTTTTACTTTGCGACCATAGAGACAGCTATGCAGAGGAACAAAGAGAGATGAGGGGTTGTAAAAAATAGTGTGGGTAGTAATAGAAAAATAAAGGGCAGAACATGAAGCAGGGAGGGACAATATAGTTGCATAGAGCAATTAGTGTTATGCAATTAGTGTTGATGGATTATCTGCCTGGGTTTTAGTCTACAGCCCAACAGAAATTCAACAAGCATAAATTTCCAGAGGATGGACCCACCACAACAAAAGTCCCCTCATATACACAAAAACCCACCAATTATCGTTTTTAGGGCAATTTATGTATGGATTCTCTCCCTCTGATGAAACTTCTAGTGGAAACGCGTCAGGGAGGTGTGACGTGCTATCTAGTACAAGGGACAGTATTTGGGACTAGGGGAAGTCTAGTCTAAGGCGTCATATCCCTCCACCATTTACCTCCAGAAGAGGAAGAGGTGACTCTTTCCCAGCCCTACTACTGAGACTGACATTTACAAGTGTATGGGTAAGCAAGATCACTGGTGGGTCTGATACTGAGGTGACCCTAGGGTAGGTACACTCCTGCATGTACCCATATCACCACTCTGTCAGTCCCAATTGTGTATATTTAAACTCTTTAATGCACCTGACTAAATTTTGTATATATATTCACTAGGGTGTGGTTGTTGGGGCGTCTAGGCCTTTGGCATGTCATTCTATATGTGAGCATCTGCATTAACATTGATTCCATTTTAATAGACTATAATAAAAGTTATTAATTTTTAACTGTTTACTCAAATGCTGCTTCTATTTTGATTAGTAACAGAATTACTAGATTTATGCTTCCATTGCTCCTTGTTTAGGATTTAACACATTTTACGCATTGTATGATAAATGTGTCCCTTTCAGTCCAAGAGCCTCACTGGTGCTCTTGGAGGAGGCGGGTTCCCTTTTTAGGTAAGTATGGATTATATCAATATTTGTTCTTTTACACATTCTACTTTTTCTGAATAAGGGAAAGAACAATTGAGTTTGTACTTGGAAGTAATAAATATATACTTCTACCATGCAAGTACAAACTCATTGATATAAAAAATAAGGTATCAAAAATTATAAACATTCAAACCTAAGCACAGCAGTTATAGGCAATCCAGTAATTAATATAGAAATTACAAATGCTGAGATTTGCTCGTAAAGGCATAATAACGTGCTGCACATCACCAAAACACTAAATGTTCTCCAGTAGCTTGATCCAGTGGTGATTGAAATAAGAGATACTTAAGCTAGCATCTGTCAATAGTTACTTAACAATGCATGCAGCGTTATGTTGAGAACTTTCAACAGTCCGTGACTTTCTATGCGTCACTGAGCTGCCCCTTGATACCTCCCTGCTCTATACACATTCACCGGCTTTTATTGCTTTGAATAAAATACTGAGCAACAAACAACATTCAAAACCAGTTGGATTTACCCACTACAGTCATTCAAATTGATGAGACTGGAACTGTACTGAAAAAAATAGAATACTGGTATCCAACAAAACATTACCGTGCCGGTGAATGATGATGAGCAGTAAGAGTGTTGAGGGTGGTATCAGTTACATATAAGTTACAAAGGAAAATACAACTCTATGTTTAGTGTTGTGAATAGGATTTTTTACAATCTTTTTTTGATTACTTTGTTCACTTAAGTCAATGAATTCAACATCTGTGTCATATGAATGTTTACCATATATTAGAGAAACATTAGAAAAATATTCCACTATATATGGCTTTCTATGTTAACACTTTAGGGGGAAATATTACAGTTTGATATTGACTAACTTGGAGAGTGAAAGAGCTGGACTGCACATCCACACATTATACGTTGATCTATCACCGCTAGTTACATTTTGATCAAATTGCATAAGCTATTAACCACTTTGTTTTAAGTGGGTTACAATGCTATTGAGTGCAGTATTTCATGGTGTCCACCTTTTCTGCAACATAGCACTAGCAGGGACCAAGACCGAGCAGCCCCCAGTACTCTGACAAGCAATGCCCCAGCACCACACCAGAGAACAGTAGATGCCATGCCGTACTGTAACCTATGAACAGCTCTTGAATGCTCACCATTACATATGGTTTAAGAAATTGGTAACTAGTTGGAGGCCACTATATATATTTTCAGTCTCCTGCAAATCAAAAACACCAGGTCCAAATGTAGCGGATCGCTGGTACCAGGGAAAAAAAAAACTAATTAAATGAGGGAACAGAATTCAAACTATGCCAACATTTGGAGAATGAAAGATCTTGACTGCACATCAACACATAATTTATTGTTCTATTGTCACTAGGCTACATTAGGAAAACAAACTCAATATTATTAGTTACATTTTAATCAAATTGCATAGGCCACTTCATGGTGACCTCGTTTTTGTAGGTATCTCTGGTTTTAAGTATAGCATCACATGGTGTTAACTTCACTGCAGCACAGTACCATCAGGGATCAAGACCCAGAATCCCCCCATTACCCATACTGCCAAATAAAGCTCCCACGGCACTGGGCCCTGGATCCTCACCTGCACCGCAGCACTAAAACAACAGATGCCATGCAGTACCGATATACTCTGGTGCATGGCTAAGAATTGTGACTTTCTCCCCTCTTACACCTCCTCCATGCCAAGTGGGCATGAAGGGGTCATATCTAGGCTACACTTGTGAGTAATCGCAACACGAATGATATCAAACACTGACTTTATGAAATAATGCAAAGGCTAAAAGCTTATAGAAGACTGCACATAATATATGTTTTTATCTCGGGATAAAATTGTGTTTAGAACCATTAATTTTGTTGTTTTATCACGTTTTGAACTTTTTTTTCTCATAAATATACAAAAAGAACAATTACAAAATTAAATATTACATTTTTCACTTTTTCTCCCCTTCCCAAACCATATATCTCTCCCCACCCACTATCTTCATCCCTAAATACTGAAAAGCAATGTTTCATTAGTTTAGACATAGTATGCCAACTATCATCTCACAAAGTATATAGCATGTCATTATTTCCCACTACACTACAAAACTACAACACAACACAACACAACACAACACTACAACAGAAGAAAAAAACACATCCAAAAGACTTATAACATCTTTTACCTTGCTCCTCTCTTTTATTATAAGCAGACCCATTTAAATTTGGCCGAACCTGAAGCGGTTCGGGTTCAGGCACCGAACGTGTATACTCACCCCCAATGGTTTAACCTGTATGGTTAAACCGTTGCTGGATTGTTGATACTCTTTAAATGGCTCCAACAAAGCCTTGGTGTCATTTGGGAGCCATGATCCTAGAGTAGATTGCAGATGTTAACAGCAGGGAGGGTAAGCCAAATCCGAACCTGGACTTGTAGCTAAAGTCTAGGTTTGGGGACCTGACCTGCAATGTTAGGCAGGGAACCGAACATTGCATTTTGGGTTTACTCATCAGTACTCACAACAAAAATCATTGGATATGTCTTCTGCCAACACTTAGCTTGACTGTCAAATAAAATTTGGTATGTCACACATTTAGTGTTGAATATAACATTGTAATATTTGATTCAATAGTTCATTGAAAGACATAACAAATCCACAAGTGTCAAAACATCCAAAAGAATTAACTTTTTTGTCCTTTTTTGGACATGCCAGGTAATGCATGCATGTGTTGGATCTCCAAGAGAAAGAAGGTAATATACCTTTAATACCAAAGATGTATCCCTTTCAAAAAAATATTCAATGTAATGTCATATATGTGAACCATGCAAGTGACATCTGTATGGTGATAGTGACAGATGTCACTTGCATGGTCCACCAAGATGATGTTGATATATGACATTGCAAGAAATAATTTTTTGAGAGGGATAAATCTCTCAAAAAATACAGATGTCATATATCAACATTGGCTTGGTGGACTATTCAAGTGACATTTGCATGGTTCTGTAAAAAAAATAGGTGGGGATTAATAGGGTATTCCTTCATTTGCTTTTGACAGCACACAGTCCAAACAATATGGGTAGATTTATCAGATGTGCCCGAGAGCAATACTTTTCTAGTTGCTCATGGCAACCAATTTGAGCTTGGTTTTCATTTTATAAACTGCTGTGAGAAAATGAAAGAAGGGCTCTGATTGGTTTCCATGAGCAGCTGGAATAGTTTTGCTCTTATACATTTTTGATTCATTTTCCCTATGTCTTCTTAATCCCTACTATGGGCAATTGTAGCACAATGAAGATATTTAGCATATGCCAATTGGTAAAGTTGTAAAGTTCCGCAGTTGTAAAGCTCCAGAGTTACAACTTATTAACATAAAACTTATTTCTAGGGTATTGGATTGTCCATTGAAATAACAGTAGTACTTTCCCTAAAATACAGTTTATCCATTCCTCATTGTGAATTAATCATAACATATCACCACAAAAACCCTGCCACATTTATATTTTGTGGAGAACAGAGAAATATCCATCGCAGTGACACTAGATATCCTGATTAATGCTTCTGTATCTTGTAAGCCAGTCGTCTCAGTAATAAATGATATATTACCTAAATCTTCTTAATTAAAACCTCTCTGCTCTGCCTTTTATCGCATGTAAATTGACATCCAGTTTGCTGATACTGTTCTTTTTTTGGTCTAGAGTTAGCGATTCAGCGGTTTATTCTCTCTGTATTGCATCCCATTATGGATTTATTTATTCATTTTAAAATGAAAAACAAGCATAACTTACATGCCGAGGAGGAAATAGTTTTTTTTTTCTTTTGACTTTTATACTTTATCACATTGAACTTAAAGTCCCCTCATACAGACTCGGAATGTGGACCGTAAATATTATACATCTTAGTTTCAAAAAACAGAGTCTTAGCAAAAATGAAGAACATTTGGGAAATTAAAATGTAAATAATCTGCAACCAATTGATAAGAATTAAAGAGCATTCTGCAGAAGTGTTAAGAGGATAGATAGTTTTTTTTTATTGTTTGCTATAGTCATGGGTGGGAACAAGGGTTTACAGAATGTATTTTTGATTAAACAAATCCTGTTAATGTATTAAAAGTACAAACCTACATGTTTTGTCACATATTTTCTACCCCTTGAGAAAGGCTGATGTTATGCAAAACGGCTCATTGCTTTTGAGAAGTCCAGCGGTTTAATGTCTTCATGTCATAAATTAAAAAGTAGACAACGATCGTGGGGAGTTTCACCCACTTCTTTTTTAGCTGCCTGTCAATGTTTGGAAATCTTTGGTTTGTCCATAGAGTGAAGATCTCTAGTGGTCAAAATTCAGTTTTATCAAGTTTGTCCGAACATTGCGAAAAAAATTTGGACCTAGACTTGTTCGCAGACTTGAGCCAAAAGGCGAACTCCATTAAAGTCAAACACAAAATGCTCAAAATGCAGGCAGTAAGGTCAAAGGACAAAAACTGTCTTAGAAAAGTTCTTAAAATGGTAACATAACATAAAAAAGAAATGAACAAACAAACAAAAAATAATAATAAAATGCTATAAATGTCACTGTGCTAGAACACGCCTGAAACCAAATTGAGACCGCAATTGTTGTACACCATAATACAGCCAATTACAATAACCCCTGAGTTATGGCGATTACCAAATGCATTGGGTCGAAACTTTAAGGTTGTTGACTTGTTGTCTATTAAACTAGGGCAGAGATTCACTACAGTGCTTGAGACTCTGATATGCTGATATTGAGCATGAAATAGCCCAAAGTAGAAGTCAGGATAGATGAGAGTTATGAGCCCTTATCTAGACGGAGCCCATGCACTAGACATTCTTACAGACCTAAAACGAGGATCTGCTAGAGGTTCTAGTAGCAAATAGTTGACCATGTCCAAGTTATGATGCCTGGGGGCTTTCCTGTGAAGCCAGTTTTTTAACAGGAATTTAGGAGTTTCCCACACTCCACCCCCCCAGTGGACTTGGTGCGCGAACATTGAAGCGATTTTTAAATTTTTTTAAGTTTTAATTGTATTTCTAATGTCCCCATACTCAGTAAACACATTATTTATAGGAGACATAAATACAGCACTACAGTTCATCTCAGTGAGTTCATTTGTGAACATGTGACCTGGCCTCTTATACTGAAGGGTCACATGTCCCACCTAGCCAATCCCAGCCATGCTCAAACTGTGGCATGACTGTAGTTGCTAAGGGGCTGCAAGCTGGTTGATTGGCTGCTCATCAGAATCTTCTTAGTCTGACAAACGGTGATTTTGAATGACAAAGGCTATGAGGGCTTTGCCAACAGCAGTTGAATGGTTAACACCAGCGATTGGTGACAGCACAAGTGGAAAGAAGATCCTGACTTTTAAGGGCAAATCAACATATATTTAATTTGTGGTTATGAATGCTGCATTATGATTAAAGAACAGGTGTCCTTGTAATAATTAAATATAACACCGAAACATGATTTTTTATCAGTGGTGTCAGGGTTTGTGTTCCCTTACATAAACATTGGTATGATGATTGAAGACACAAATAAAGAAATACAAATAGTAGAACGGAATGAAGAGAGAAAAAAATATTGTATTTCTTTACATGCAGCATGTTTTTGTATTGCCTGGTCAAATTTGTATTATGATCTATATTTTCAATGAAATCATATTATACAAAAATAAAAATTGAGTTAAAAAAGAAATTGAAAGGTAGAATGGGATTAAATGGGTGAGGGTTTATGGTTTATATTCAAGAAAACTCTGTTACTCATGGATAAGTTATCCAAGGTTTCCCAATGAATTTTGTTGGGTTTAGTAAACTCTACTGAATAAACATACCATCATCATAGTGAGGTTCCAGTCCACCTGGGGGTTGAATGTTGCAGCTTTCATATACTGTGGTGAATTTTATTTCAAGTCTTTAAAGATAGAGAGTAGTGTGATTTCGAGGAAACATAAATTACCTCCATTTTCTACCTAATACATCAGGAAACCTGTTTGCCTTCTTGAATTGGTTAAGTGAATGAGATGACCTTGTACCCACTACCTGTACTATATGAAGTCACATGGATTAAAAATAAAACAATGGTAAAATGTAAGTACCTGTAGATCAAAACATCTACATCTGGCATCTCAGTATAAAAAGTCATTAAGTTCAAAGTATATTTTGGGCAATTGTCTGTTATTCTTCTAGTCAAAATGTTGTTTCCAACTGTGCCATCGAGGGAAAGGTTTGTTGACCTTCCTTACATCACCGCCAAATAAACACAGATCCAAAAGTTCTGTTTATTTATATGTAAGTATCAGCCCCTAGGTCCCATGGGTCATTCTATCTACAGGGATAAAATTATCTCTGCGCTCACTCTGGCAAGTTCAATATAAATATACCAAACACTCTATGTTATATTAGCAAGAAATCGTTTATTTATACATGAAGATCAATGTTTCATTCCCCTAAGAGCCTTTCACGGGATCAAAACCCTTTCATCCCAGAGAAGATTTCCTTAGGGAACGGAGCACTGAACTTTATCTAGAACCTCTAATTTTCTATTAATTGAAGAGATGTATACCATGCACTTGTTGCGAGTTTCTTCAAAGTTGATTGGAAGACATCTTTGATATCTTTCTCGATGATTTGTAGTGTTCTCTATTGCAAAGTCTTCGAAGGAAAAGAAAGCTTCTCAAAACTTTAACATTTATGTCAAAGACTTCCAGATTAATAGAGAAAGATGAATAATATCTACAGGGTTAAACAGGTTATAATATTCACATCCTTATTAGAAAGTGTAAACATAGATTACTCATCGTGAGATAGAAGCAAGTGTCTGATATTACTTCACACACTTGGTTCCACTTCATGACAATGATAATAAGAGGCTTGTATTACAAGTAAAGCGTGACATTACAAGTAGTGTGTTTCAGACAAGATGGAATAATTAAAAGCACTCCGACAGAACGCTGAGCAAGGGAAAAAGGGATAATGACACTAGAAATGGAAAATATTTTTAGCTGATCTTTTCTGAAGCTTTATGGTGTTAGGATATAACCAGGGAATAGGAAAAAAAATAAGGTGAATTAAAAGCTTTCAATATATTCAAATTATTTTTAGGTAAAGGAATGAAAGAAAAAAAACAAATATTTTCTGGAAAATTTTCATGTTAATAAAGGAAAGTTTCCTTGGGGGCTTGTTAACTCTACGTCTCGGTGGGAACTACCCCTGGACCTACCCACAGGCTGCAGGTTTATACCCAACTGCAAACTCAAGCAGCAACTCACAAATAAAGTCTGGCCTTCATATACAGTGCAATCTATAAAAAGGTTCATGTATCTGGTTCAGTATCAACATAGTAAGTCATAGCAGGAGGAGCGCCCAAGACTTGAAGAAATATACTTCATGAGGAATAAGTGAGACTTTTGTTTTATGTGCATAATCTTTTTTTCTTTTATTGTTTTTTTTTCTTTACTATTGGTTGCTCTACCTTGTAATCTTGAGTATATATTTAGTCTACCCCTGTTCCAATCTCCATTTATATAAGGCAGTTTCTGAATATTAAAATTTGTTGGGCAATATGTTGACTTTGCTCTAGTCACAAGAAATCCTCATCTAGCACTGCCTTTCTGTGACTATTCCATAATTCATTGTGCAACCCTTAATAGAGCCTTAAAATACTACTTGAGTTACCTGATAAACCAAGAAATCATTTGTACATGAAAATTTTGGAATTGCATAGAATGGTTATAACATAAAATGGTTATAAAACATAGTCAACAGATTCAACCAGGGGAACAGAGAAGTAGTAAACTGCATATAATAAAGGGTTACGTTTTTGAGCTATGCTTCCCCCTATAGACCTATTACAAAAAAACATTTGGAGAAGCTGAACAGTTAGTGTACCCCTTATTCATTCTACGAGGTGCACATGGAACAGCTCATTACCATATTTTTTATGGATTATTATCATATAATCAGCGTGTTTGTATTCAAAGCTTTTGATGTCTAAATCCTTTTTTATTTAAAATTATACTTTAGAACTTTAAGTACTTTTTATTTAAAACTTTTTTAAAGTTTGGGCCATGACCAATAGAATTTCATTGTGAGTTTCATATAGAGGAAAAAAAGGAGCACAATTATTATTACATTAACATTTTATTTTTTATTTTTGTTACTATTTTTAAATTCATATAATATAATGTGTGCATAAAAATACTTATTATATGTACTTTATGTTGCCTTTACTATCAATATTCTACCTTAGCCATAGTTGACTAATCAGTCCAAGCTTTGACAAAGCAACTGTAAAGCAACATACCATAACCTTTAAGAATCCTCCCTAAGAACACCAACTCCAAGGACTCACATATCCCCCTATCTATGACAATCGAAACTATGGAGCTCATGTCCCATTGTACCTTTACTTTTTCCTATGAGAGCAGGCAGAACACAGTTCACACACTGCCACCAAAACTGGAATAGAGATACCAAGGAAAAATCTAAAAACAACTCCCATCAGTGTCCCCATGCTCTAAATCACCCTATTCTACTATAGGTCTTGGGTTTAGTCTGATACTTTTTAAATGAAATTAGTAGTTCCACTGATTTTTTAATATAAAAAACAGCCCTTTATATTTGTTAATGGCCTACCCATAACTCTAATGAAACTCTGTATGAAATGAAAGAAACAACATAGGACCTTTTTATAAAAAAAAATGTGTGTTTTAGAGGACCAGATGGATTATATATATATGTATATATATATATATATATATATATATATATACCAATCTCTAGGACAATTTGAGCAACGTCAGTTCTTCCAAAGTGGTTCTATCTGGTGTCAAAAAATTGGTAGATGCGTAACAAATCTATCAACCAACAAATTGATTAATTCATCTCTGCTTAGCACCTTTTTTAAATTCTAGTACAGGTAGTCGTAATAAATATTTGATATATTATTAGCTTTATACACCATACATTTAACCAAGCAGTAGAAGTAGTGTAGTTAACCAGAAATTGTTGATTCTATATTCAGTGTTAGTATATGAGTATATATGATTGACCTATGTAATCAGTAGTAGATCGGCGGTTTTGGCAGTAGCCCGGGGCCCAAGCTTTCTAGGGGGGCCCAAAGCCATCCAAACCAGACACCAAATTTTATACTGAGAAGGACTTTCACTCTAGAAATCCTTGTATATCTGTTCCTGTTCTCAATACACATGTACACAAGAGCCATTTCAGGTCCTTTGGAGGTGTCCAAAGGTCCTGAAACTGCAGATTGAAAGCAGGCAGGAGGGATGCATCCTCCATTCCCCAAGCAGCTTAATTCTAGACCCATATATAAGAAGTGAATTCCAGACTTGTAGGGTTTAAAATATTATTACAGTCCAGGGCCCATGGTAGTCTTAATCCACCCCTGTATGTAAGGATCATTGTTCCTCATCTCTGTTCTTATCTTATAGATTATTTATGTGAACCATCTGGTAGGGAGCAAATGACATCACAGACCTGGGAATATTTCCTCACCAGCGCTGTTGTAATAAGTGTTTGTCTTACCTGAAGTATATGCATTAGCTACACCTCTCTTGCCCAGGATTTAGCAGGACTTAGATAAGGAGAATATCTGCTAAATATTTCAACTGATATAATGGATTTTGCATTTGAAAACTCTGCAGGCATATGAGTGGAATATGCATGGTATTTACATCTGTCAGGATTCAAGGGTAGTGGACCCTCTGTATCACCGCGAGCGGTGACGCAAGCCGACACCTGGGAGTGGAGTCTAAGTGGCAGCCGGTTTTCATGAGAGCCAAGTGGATACAAATATTATGAATTTTTGGTGCATTGTTGAGAACACAAAACTGTTGATGGACAGTCATAGAAATGCCCTTTGGCTGGCCTAAAATGTAGCTTTAACTGTTTAAAATATAAGTTACATTTTAGGCCAGACTGAGAAAGAGCATTTCTATGAATGTCCTTTAACATTTTGTGTTGTTAAATTGAAACTACTGTAGTTGTCCTTCTGGACTAGTAGTCAATTTTTAAATTTTTGTGTACAGTTCTTACAAAAATGGCAAAACACGGCAACAAGTATGGGAAAAGGCCATTCAGCTGAATTCATCCTAAGTTCTATAACTGTTCGATAAGAATCAGCTATTCCTACTTGTCTGACCCTAGGATGTGGTGTTTACTATGCTCCATGTGTATAATCACTGAGCTGCAACACCGGACTTTGTGGCTAAACATCCTATAACTATGTTTGTTATTCTGTTGGTTGGTTTGAAGTCATAAGCTATCTCATATGCAATATGTTTTTCTTAAACACCATGTTTTGAAGGTTTTTTTTTCCAGTTGATCTAGACTCTGCATGGTATGCACCACTGTCAATAAAGAGGTTAAAATGAAAATCCCCTATTTGAAGATAAGCCGTCACTAATGTTTTGCAGCTGTAGGGGGACCTCACAGCCAATTAAAGAGCACAGCGTTTGGCGGAGCTCCAAATAAGGAGACCACATGTTGTATTTTCATTGGTCACCTCCAGGGAACAGCAGTTATAGTAGGGCATGTGTTAGCTATTTCCTCTTGTAACAAGGCAGTTTAAGAGCAAGCAAGAAGCAAACAAACAAGTGATTTTATTTGTGCTAAAATGGAGAGATTAAGGAGAATAAAAGCTTTAACAACAGACTACAGGACATGGGACAGGGTATTATAGTGTTAATCAAAGTCTCCAGTGCTTTTCATGCTTTATGTAACATTTCATTCTCTAAAGAATCCCAATTACATGATTTTATATGTAGAGTAATAAGGAGACATTGGGGAGCCACATATGGTGCCAATAAAAATTATTCCCCCTGTATTTTCTGCGGTGATCATATTAGTCCACACCTTAACCCAACAGAGAATTTGTGTCTGGATTGAGATAGCTGCTCCCAAAACTATTTGTCTGAGATTAAACAGTTACAAGAGACAGAAAGCCCTGTGTCCATATGGGAAAAGCTCATAGAGACCTATTCACACTGTGCCAGAGATTCTTTAATCGTAAATTTTGCCTTCAAGGGACTATGGTATTCATGCAATATGTGTGCTATATTACTGTATTAAATGTAGAGATTGCTATCTAGTCCTTTTATCTAGAACAAGGTCATTCCATATATATTGTACTGCAACATAATAAAATATTTTTAAAAACTCGGAGTTAAAGGAGAAGTTAACGTGGGATAACAAAGTAAAAGTTGTGGGTCTGACTGCTGGTAATCCCACAGTCCTGTTCTTACCAATAGGTGGATCAGTAGTCAAACTCAGACAAATCAACTTGTTATCCCCTATCCCAGTGGTACCCAACCTTTTTGTATTTGGGGACCAACTGCATCCAAAATTTTTTGCCATCTGCCGGGAAGCCACTGGGGAGGAAGATCCGGGAGCCGTCGCAGAAAGGGAGCGCCAGAGGTAAGTGTAGAGTTTCTGGCCACGGCCCAGAATAGGGTGTTCCGCGGCCTGGTCTTGGGCCACAGCCAGGTGGTTGAGGACCACTGTCCCATGACTTGGGGCAATCCCTTTAAATCAAGCTTTTCTCTGACTTTTCCCAACTCAAAATAACCTATTTCCCTTGACATGGCTGTTTAGACCTTCCTTTCAGATATACTTCATCTGTTCTTTAGCACTGACTGGACGGTATCAGACTATATGGGGACTGACCTGTAACTGGTAACTTCCAATTTTCATTGTATTTAATTATTTGTTATTGGTCTTCCAAAAAATTTCCTGTGTTATCTTTCAGAAAACATTTTCCCGACAAGTGGTACAATATCGTACGGTTTTCCTCTCCAAGTTTCTTATAAGCGAAATAACGCTATCATTTTCTTTCTCCTGTTCCTGGAATATCCTGAAACTGTACGCCACACCGTTTCATTACTTCTTTAGTTGCTTTGGCAAGCATTTCATGTTGCTTCGCTGCATCATGTGAGGCACTACAAGTTCATGGCAAAGGTACTCCCAACATCATATCTTCACAGGTCCTTCAGTAATTAGCTCACAGTATATAATGTCCTCAGTACTCTCTACACAGCTCATTACTGCGTTCAGAAGTACCTGAGATGATGTCATGGCCTTCTCCCTCTATCCCATAAATCACATGACATGGTATGATCCACCCCAGCCCCTCTACCAGCAACCCTGGCTACAAATAAAGTAACTTGAGACACAAACACAGTGGGGCTCATTTACTAAGGGTCCGCTGAACGTGATTCCGTCGGGGTTCCCGAATATTTCCATTTTGCGCCGAATAGCCCCGGGTTTTTAGTGCATGTGATCAGTTTGTGGCGCATCGGCGCCGGCTTGCATGCAACAGAAATCGGGGAGAAATCGGGGGGCGTGCCGTCGGACAACCAGATGGATTCAGACAAACCGCGGAATTTAAAAATGAAATTGTGTCGCAAGATCAAGCACTTACATGCACCAGGAAGAAGTAGATAAACTCCGGCGGATCACACCGGGGAAGCAACACATGACGGAAATTGGATGCACGACCTTAGTGAATCGCGATAGACCTGAATCCTTGTCGGACAACGCACTGGTAAGTAAATCTGCCCAATTGAGCTAACACATGTGTTTGTTAACACAATGTTAACAGTTATGTAATCAGGCAAATGTCCTCTTCTCAGCTGTTCTGATGCATTTAAAAATGCAGGCATTACTGCAACATGTGAACACACCCTAAAAGGGAAAAAAAATAGTAATATCACAGCGCAAGCTTAGGAGAAGATTGTCCTAAATTACTGCATAGGGGGGTGAGGTGGGGGGTACAGCAAAAAAAAGAATAAGCTACAAGAAAAGTTGTTCTGAGCATTTCAAGGGAAAACAATTACTACCAAAAAAGACAGGTCAATTTATAGGTGCTTTATAAGGGAAATGAAAAAAGTGAGGGTGATCTGCACCCCAATATTCCTAGCAACAATGGAATAGAACAGGACGGATTCATGTTACATTATATATAAGATCTCACACACAGCTGTCAGGGGAAATGAAAAGAAACTAAGCCGGGTGGAGGCTATGATGAAGCGATGTATAATAAAATATCATGGGGGGATAATAAATCAAGTACTAGATTTCAATTCCTGTCATATAGGCAAATATGATAAATTACTTATTTCACATACAGTGATCAAGATTCCCCCTGGCTGATCTTATACTACCTTCTGTAAATGCTACCATGTCTCTAATCAAAGTTTAGGCTTCCTGGCATTGAAAGGGTGCATATGCAGAGTAAACATGTGGATCTCTCAATTAAATTGGGTAGATTGGGGAGCTTGAAATGTGTTTGCTGCATAAAAATCACATGACATTACCCCTCTCATACAGGATTTGTAGAGCCTAAACAATCAAGGAAGATTGACTAGTAGACACTGTTAGTAGGGGCTTGTTCACACTACCTGGCTTCTCTGATTTTCACTGAAGCCTTACTTTTTTCTATGTGCTTTTTCAAATGCCCATTTTTTTCTGATCTGTGGTCAGTGGAACAATTGTTTAGTACCTGTGCTATTAATTTCAAGCATGTAAATCACGGAAGTCAATAGAAGTCTATGGCCCACATTTATTAAAACGTTTGCGCCAGTTTTCTGTCTGACTTTGCACTGAAAAGAACATGCAAACTGGTTGCACATGTATTTTTGCGCCAGTATTGTGTCCACAGCAACACAAAATTCTATGTTAAAGACGCATCAAAAAAAAGTTGGTGCTCACTTCCCGAGCAGTGCAGGGTGCGCCACATTCATGAAGACCCGGCGCCAGTACTCAATAATATGGTGCACCCTGCACATTATTGAGGCAAACTGCACACAGTACAGTGTGCACTACTTTTAATAAATGTGGGCCTATGGGTCTGCAAAAAAATAAGTTGATGACAGTCTCGCTTTCTTCCCCTAAACAGGGGAGCCAACCCTTAAAACAATGTTTAATCTTCAGTTTTATGTTTTGCGGATGTCCAAAAAAATAGAAAAAACAAACACAATGGATATAAAAAAACAGGACACAGAAGCAAAAAATTAACAGAATGGGTCCATTGTAAACAGACACAAAAAAGGACACTCATGGGAAACATCCGTGTGAATCTGAAGTCTGGATGGTAAACTTCTCCATGTTATGGCATTGAGGTGGCAGAAATCGCTTTGCAGTCATGGGGCATCATGTACAACGTTAAACACCTTAAAACAACCAAAAACTTGTGAGTCAAGATTTTTCAAAGGTGCATGAGAGCAAAACTGTTCTAGTTGCTCAGGACAACCAATCAGAGCTCAGATTTTATTTTCCCACTGCGGTTTAAAAAATGAAAGCTGAGCTCTGATTGAAATTGCTCATGGCAACCAAACAGTTTTGCTGTCAGATACCTCTGATAAATTTCTCCCATGGAGCTCATGAATTTCCATAGTAACTATATTGGAGGAATAAAGAAAATCATAGAATTTTCCACAATATATCCACAAATATATATAGATGGTTATGTATTATCAGGGTGTAATTATAAGGGAGAGAGGGGTAAAAAGCTGTGGTATGTGTGGCATGGAGCAAGGCATGGATGTTCCCAAAGGGACCTGGAAAATCAGGTTACAGGTCATCCTTGGCACTAAACTTATAAACTTATAACTTAAAATTGAAGAAATTGAATATCGCCAGGAAATATATACTCTCATATCTTTGTATGAGAAGCAGGACTGCGAAAAAATGCAATTATATTTCAGGATTGTAGCTGGATTTGCCACACTTCAGTGCACTAATGTATGTATATCTGTATGCAGCTGTCATGTCATGTGACCAGGGTGACATCATCACAGGTCCTTCAGCTTTTTAGCATTAGAAAACTGTACAACAAGCATATATCTCATGAAATCACAACATATTGTATCACAAGAAATCCCAGCAGCCTGCATGGAGAGGAGTAGAAGTCCATGAAGGTTGCTCTGATTGTTTTATGTGGTCAGATATGTACATGGGGTAAAGTTTGCTAATGTCAAGAAGGATCTGTGATGATGTCACCCTGGTCACATGACATAAGGTGACGCCCTTCGACCTGATCCAAAGATGCATAGATACCAGACAAGATTGTAACTCTGATTTTATGGGGATATGAGGGAAACTATTTTTAGCTAAAGGAAGGTGGTCAGATAGTTGTTAGAGCTCTACAGGAATCTGCCACTATGTGTATTTGACGGGTTCCCTTTAAGTATTAATAGATGGCTTCAAGGCTTATACCTTGGAGCCATCCATATAGGATTATAGCAGTGAACCAAGGTCACCAGTTTGGGACCAGGGACACATGTGCTAACAGGAGCCCTCCTGCATCGGAACCATCTAGTACAGCGATGGTGAACCTTTTACCGAGTGTCCAAACTACAACCAAGACCCACTTATTTATTGCAAAGTGCCAACACAGAAATGTAATTAGTGATTTATACTCCCTACTCCCTTTCATTGATATCAGCACTCTGAGGACACCAATAAAGCAGAAAATAGAAGAAATTTGGATTGTAGCTTCCCTCCAGGGTCCCATAAACAGGAAGAATTGTCAGGGCCTGAGCAGAAGCTACAATGATAATCCAGATCTGTCCACACCTTCACACTCCTCCGGTAGTCCCAGGTAGCACTGTCACTTTAAAATAGCTCTGTGCACAGCAAGTCCTGGGCTGTCTGGGACTGCAGGAAGATACCTGGTGTAATCTCTACTGATGGCCTGAGTGCCCACAGAAAGGGCTGTGAGTGCCACCTCTGGCACCCGTGCCATAGGTTAGCCACCACTGATCTAGTAAAACTGAGCAGCACAGCCCAGACATGGCCAATGCTACCAGATGGCAGTGCTGGTCTAGACAATGAATTAACACGGACAAGGAACAATGGAGGAGACCTATCTTTAAATCTAATATACTAGGCACACATTGTTGAGCAATAGGAAATTTGTGCATTTTTTTTGCTATTTTTCTGTATTTGCACTTTGGCTTGTTGTACACAAGTCCAAGAAGAACTTAATTTATTTATCTTTTATCCAGATGTTTAGGTGCATGTTAGTAACGTAAGCCCAAGATTATTAAAATGTTTGCACCAGTTTTCTGTCTGACTTTGCACTGAAAATAACATGGAAACAGCTTGCAGATGTATTTATAAAGTAACTCCTTAAGGTGGTGTTACTGCTTATGTTATACTATAACGTAAAATGGGATAAGATCCTTATATTTCTATAAGCTATAAGATGAGAACAAATCATTATGGGTATAACCATTTAAGATTTTACCTTTTTTTCTGCTTCTACTAACCACCAATTTACTCTAATCGGTAGATAAATGGTTAAGAGGCTTGAGACGCAGGTTCCTACTGCCTGTCCTTCATGGTAAAAATCAAAATAAGAGCTTTTCATTAACAGCGAAAGAAGGGGTGAGCCGCGGTAAGTCGTTTCTCTCCCCTCATACAATACAGATGAGACGCTAGGACCTGTGAAGATGATTGATATTTGGGAAGCCAATAAGCTGTACTAACCCAGTGTGGCAGCAGGGACTTGATTAAAGGCAGTATGAGCTTTCTTGACCAGGTTCTGTAATGATGAAAATGCCCCTCTGAGAAACCGGCATCTTTGTAAGAAAAACCTATGTGGGCATAATACAGGAGCAAATGGTTTTCACAGTGTGCATCTGTTGAATTGACTGAACAGTGGCAGCAGATGATGCTACTGCTTTATCTATTAACTCCTTATATATCCTTAACCATATGTAAGTATTCAGATTTGTAAGTTAAAAACATTATTTGAGTGACTGACATAGTATATAGTACTGAGCCTATTCAGAGCCATTGCTGTATCTAATGTATCAGCTCATTGATATGTCTTTCCTTGCCCTTCTTGGCTGCAGAGGTCCAGGTTCAGAGTCTAGAGATATTAAAACAGCATTTCACAATTGTTTTCCACTAATCGTCATGTTTTGGGTTGCAGCCTGTAAAAGGTTTAATCATTATAGTATTAAATTGGTTAGAGTAGAGGTCTTAAAGTTATGCTCACCTTACGCCTCTTTCATACGGCCATTTTCAGATATACGTCCCCCATTGACTGGCAATGGGCACACGGCGCCGAACGGATGGGTACGGTGCAGCACACGTGCGGCACCGTTCCGTAGCCGGGAGAAAGATACAACATGTCCTATCTTTCACCGGAATACGGCGATGTCCATCATGTTTCTGTATGGAGCGAGGTGGGGGTGAGTGGCGCTCATCCACTCTTTTTCTCCCGGGCACCAACATGTGCCCGCCGTGCTACGGTTGTTTGAAAATAGCCTTAGAGACAGAAAAGATCATCTCTTAAATATACAAATGTAACCTACTACATTCAGGTCTAGGATCCATGTACAAGAACATAAATGGCTGGATTATAGAAAGGGCTCCTGGGCCGCGTGCCCTGAGGCCCCACCACTTTACTTATATGTAGGCCCCCACCAGATGTCAGCTGACTGTCTCTGTGAGTGATGCGCTATGGGCACTGGCTCTGTCAGTGAGAGCATGCCTGCCCATCCTACCTGTACTCAATCTTATTTTGAATGCAGTTTGCTTTCTAGGAGATGTTCTGCATGCAGAGTAACATCGGATGTCCCCTCTTAGTACCCAACACTGGTTGGCTGTACTGGTTGCCCACCAAGTCCTAGCCAATCAGAGTTAGGTTTACTTCCTCACAGATTACTCGACCAATCTGAAGAAAGAAAGGGAATTCTCAAGGAAGCAGTAGTCTGCTGTAGTCTGTTGCTGCTACTTAACGAGATGATTGGATATGTACAAATAATTCTACAAATAGTTTTAGTTACATATTCAGAAACTGCAAGTATTGTAATCCGATTGGCTTAAATACAATATGGTTTCATGTAATCAGAGTCAGCATTGACCACCCTTTATTTTATGGCATTGAAATGTAGGAGTTTGATTTCATAAAGCATGGTTTAAGAATTTTACTAGGCACATGCTGAACTTCATATTTTGCTTGTACAACAGTATAGTTTTATGAAGATTTAGCTGCACATATGTTCCATAAAACAACAAAAGAATAAGAAAGGCTTTTATTTTAATGGAGAGAGCTCTAAATTCTGTAAATATAATTAGTGATTTCATTGCAAACACTGGATACAAAAACTTTCTTTTTTTTGCTAACTATATCTAACAAATATCTTTTAGGAAATCAGCATATTTTATTCTTGCCTCATATAATCTAATATTATTTGTAGATACATACATTTGTACATTAAAAGTGATGGTGGATACTTTCAGTAGGTTTGTTATTTAAAGGGAACCTGTCAGTGTGATTCGGGACACTAAATCACCCCTAGGTCCTTATATACTGGTAAATTAGTATCCCAAATCACCCTTGAATTAGTCCCTCTGTGCCCACTGTTAAAAAAAACAACTTTTATACTTACCTCAGTACGGAGCTCCTGTCGTCTATGTAGTCACATAGTGAAGCCGATGTACTACACCCCAGCCTCACTGCGCATGTGCTTTGGGTCCAACACTTCTGACAATGCTGTGGTAATAGTATGAAATATGGCCACCATTTATTGTATGAAGTCCTCCTTAATCTCACATACTAGTAGGTTATTTAGATTGTGAGCCCCATTGGGGACAAGGACTGATTTGGCAAGCTATGTGCAGCGCTGTGGAATCTCTGTGTGCTATATAAATAAAGGAATTATTATTAAATAAAGGAATTATTATAATTCCACATTTCTTTCATTTCTTCCCCTCTATTTCTTCCTCTATGAAGATGGTTGCAACCATTTTCTGTGAAGAGTTATGAGTTCTTATAACAATTCAATTAAAAAATAAACCTCACTGCGGGGCGGTACAGTTCACATTAGCATATAAACTTTCCTTTCTTAGTGCTGTCACAAGCCAGGGGGTGGGAGAAAATCCATAAAGTATAAATTATTGAGCTATGCAAATGCTCAATGCCAATCTTTTGGAGAATTCATCATTGCATATAGAGGTTGTCCAGATAAACTTTCCGCTGACTCTCCACAGCCGAATAACTTTTACTATTACTTTTACCCTTTTATTTTCATAACTGTTTCTGTCAGTATTTTTTGTATATTCTTTATAATCCTTTTATTGTATGCCTGCTTGCACTGTACATCCTTGTATTAAATCTTTACAACTTAATAAGTCTCTGCTTGTAGCCTTAAAGAACTTAAGTTTCCGAAAATATAGTTTTACCAATTTTAAGGAATTGTATAGGTAATTGCTTTATCTATCTTTAGTTTCCAAATTGTTGAGGGATTTATGGAGACAGGTGCCTACTTACCTACTTATTATAATTTAATGAGTAAAGTATAGCTGGTGGCAGTTATTAGTTAGTTCCAAGGTTAAAAGAATAGAATTTGGGTGGGTCTTTATGTACTTAATTGTGAGGCTATCCAGCATAAGTGCACCCCGTGATGTAACCTGAGAGTAGGGGTTCGTCACACTTATCATTAACTAAACACTCGAATAGTTTGGTAGTGGGCATTGAATTACAAACTCCATTTCAAACATAAGGGGCAATGATGGCAGTCTGAATAATTCGGTCAAATAAACTAACCAGTGTCCTGTCCGAAAAGTCTAGTTGCCATATCATGTTATATTTAAAGATCCTGGCCCCTGAGAATTAGGAGATACATCTACAAACCTAAAATATATTGGCAGCAGTAGCCTATCAGTGTTATCCTACTTGCACATAACCATGAATAATGGGCTCGTGAATCTCTGTTTTGGCCTATGAGTCATCAGTGTGTGAGGTCCCAAACACAAGCAGGAATAGGACCTGCTCTAAGTTCTTTGGCTCAGGCACTCGGCTTCTACACAGGGCAGGGGAAACCACATCCATGTTTGAGAGCCCATAAAAATGTACTTGTACGGGCACCCTTACAGCCATGGATTCTGTACTTGGTAATAGGCCAGCCAATAGCAAACTAACCCCTCTGTAATACGAAATTTTCTTACAATTGAAATGAAAAACTTCAATTGTATCTTTCCACTTATACGATATTTTCATGAAAGTTCTTCTTTATGAAACATAATATGACTGCTACACGTAACACACAATGTCCCTCTGGAGGCTCCACTGCTCCTCCGCTGTATCAATGAGAACGGAGCTGCCAGCACACAGGATTTTGTAGGATTTCTACATTTAGAAAAGAAAATCACACAATTTCAGATTTTAATACAGAAGCTGAATCCCAAATAAGCACATTCTTTTAACATGTGACATATGTAACACATTACTGGTGATACCTGTTCTGTCACGGGTCATATATAAGAGGAGAAGCTTTATTTAGGTCATGTTCAGCCATCCTGCTGTAGCCGGGCCTCAGGAGTGCACAGCACAGCCAGAACTACTGCATTATTGAATAGATGTATTTACAACAAGTGCAGATTAACTCCTTCGGATATGCTGGCAATGCTACACGACTAGGGGTATCAGTGCCATAGCAACAAGTGCATATTGCAATATATAAAATATATAATAATATAAAAAAACCAAGACTAAACAGACTAAGGTCTATCTAACTATCTATAATAATAATTAATGACTCCTTTATTTATATAGAGCCAACAGATCATGCAGCTTTACACAGAGCTTCCAAATCAGTCCCTGTACCCATGGGGCTCACAATCTAATCAACCTCCCAGTATGTTTTTGGAGTGCGGGAGAAAACCGGAGGACCTGGATGAAACCCACGTGGAGAGAGCATATAAGCTGTTTGCAGATGCTAATGATGCTTATGATGGTGGATTTCCTTTAAGCAGCTGAGTAGATTGCACCTGCTGCACAACCACATCTGATGGCCCCTGCACACCATGGAGTATAAAGAACAAAATTCCATCTAACTTCCAGTGTATACGGAACCGGCAAGGGACCCACCTCTTTGGAAAGGCAAAACAGCATGAAAAATAATCTGATGGTCCAGCCAGATTCTAAAACGTGTTCAAAGTTTATTCAATTCAATCTTTACATCCACAGTGTAATTCTTATCCATCAACAAGTTTCAAACGGTATAACCGTCCTTAGTCAGGACTTTAGTGGGTCCTTACACTAGTGGGTGCAGCACCAGATGTATTGCAGAGCCATTGCTCCTGTATATATTGGAGGCTTTTCCTGAGTGACAGCACAGTAAAGAGTAGTGAACCTGCAGGAGTCAGGGGATACAACCAAAGTCATTTTATAAGAAACTTGACTGCACATAGATTTGTAATGCAGAGAAATAAAATAAGATTTGACAATCTACGAGTGTTACCTTGGTAACTACAGACACTTAATGACTCCTAAAAATGGTACATTTAACACTATATTTGTCAGTATTGAACAGCAAGAGCTACAATGACATAAGTAAAAACTTTAAGAGAAAACACTTTGTACAAGTGACAGATGTGATTTTTTTTACAGTGAGCGTTTTCCAATTTTTTTAGCATCATTTTTTAAAATTATTTTGTTATATGTTATGTCATGTGTTATATGCTGCTTTCTATACTGCTCACTATACTGTGTAGAGCCTTCATCTAGTTTTAAGAATAAAATGTAAATAGTCAAACTACCTCTGAACTAAACATATTTAATAACATTCCAAATAACCAAGGTCCAGTTCACATCTCCATTGGGTCTTCTGTTATTACCTTTAGCTATTGAGAGATAAAACTAGGACTGGTTGAAAACGTAGAACAGGTAAAAGTCTTCCCATTATATCACTGGAAAGACTGGCACCTGCTCCTTGTGTTGGGTCATTCTTGTCCTGGTTCACAATAACCGAAGGAAATAACTGAAGGCTAGTGATGAGCAGACCCGTCAAAATTCATGTTCAGACGAAATAGATTTTTAATCCTGTTCATTCATACCCCACCACCACTGATGCCCAAAATTGGTGCCAGCACCGTTCACAGGTGTTAACTGTTTAAATACTGCTGCCAAAGTCCTGAGCAGCATTTAAGTTAATCTATAAATTTCCCTCATGATACTGTAAATCTCTCTACCATACATAGAACTACAGCATTTGTCACGGTTGCTCCTGTGACCCATGTTTCTCGTGCGCCTCCTCTCGTGGACAGCCTCACTTATCTAGCTGCAATGCAGCGACGGTCTCCTCGCTTCAGTGCGCACGTCCCCATCTGAAATTTAAAGGGCCAATTCACTGCTAATTGGCGCTGGCCACCTGACATCCGAAGAATACTCAACCCCTTTCTGTGACCCCTGCCGGATCTTTGTGCTTCCATGCCTAAGAGAAAGCTGTATTCCAAGCCCTGTGCGATTATCTTGATTTCCAGTTGTGACCTCAATTCCGTTCATGACTCTGATCCTGTGCTGCCTGTCTTGACCTCCTGCCTGTCCCCGGCCTCGAGTTTGCCTTACGATTCTGTACTATGCCTTGTCCGCCAAAGTCATGCCTGTGAAACGACCTTTGCGGCGGGCTCTGGTGAAAATTGGGTACCATTTAGACTTCGGTCCCAGGTATTGAGTTACGTCATCGCTCACGGTGGTACAGAGGATCCTGACAGTATCTAAGCTACTTGGATAGAAAACATCTTGATTATTGATATTATATTTCTTAAATTCATATAGATTTTTGAGGAGGAGTAAAACATATATTGGGACCTCTGATTCTTATTCTGGCAATGACAACCACCATTTTTGAAAGCCTCATCTGAAGCCGATCATGAAAGATTTGGTAGCTTAAAAAATAACTAAGACATCTGTACCCAATCAATTTTCTCATCTCTAGACGTAAGGAAAAGTAACTTGGGGACACATGCTACACTTTTGCTCCAAGGCCAGCGAGTTTCTAGATGTGCCCTTGTAAGATAGCAAAACTAGTTTTGATTAATTTGTTAGATGAATTAATTCAAGGAATACAAAGGTGATCACATAATTGCATCCTCAAGGTTAGAAACTAAAAGGTTAGAGAATTGGACAGGAAACAGAATCTTGCAGCTTGCGAAAGCAGCAGATAATGCCTTCACTTATTACTGTGAATTTTGGATAGATGGAAATATACAATCAAAGGAGAGATTACATATCACAGGAATTATCTCCAGCAGTGCTGGCCATATCTTTAGATAAAAGAGTACTAAGAACTACTTCATATTAACTCATAAGTGACGGATCACTGAAATCAGTATGTCATTCACCGCCTCATGCTGCTCTCACAGTGGGCTGTATAACTGATCTGTCTGGTTCTCTTCATCTCATAATTTCTCTGCGGACTGAATTGATGGTAAAATTCCACTGTGCATTTTAGGCTTAGAGATATGAGGCTTCAAGGGGTATTTTGTTAAAGTTTAGTTGAATAGTTTAAGACTCTTTGATAGCGGTGCAACAGTTGGACCCCCAAAGTTCACAAGTATAACTATTACTATTACTATTGAAAAAGTTTATAATAAGTCAAGGAATTGTTATAGGAATTACGCAAAACTATGAGCTCTTATGTTTTCTGTAGATCAGAACAATCTAACAAAAGAAGAATGCATCCACAATAGATGCAATAGATGGGATCATGGTGGGATCTTCTATTGTTTTACTCTTTGAAGAGTTTATGAAAATCGATTGATCACATACGGGCCCATTGGTCTTTTTGTGAATCTGATGTGTTTTTCCATTCCCATTCTTTGCAGTAAATACACTTTTCTTTCTCACCAAAAAATTCGAGCTCTACCGTAGCTAACAGTTCTCCTCTGCATTGTAATCGTTTCTCAGAAAAAAGCTTTGGCTGAATTGACTGGGTAAGTCACAAAATGAAAAAGCAAAACAAAAGCTGCTTCTGCTAGAAAACATGTAACAAGCTTGTTCAAACAGAAGAACAATTGGAAACTAGTTCCAATTTGACACAGTATCTTGTGCATTGTTTGCACCAGAGCTCCAGTGAGTATGTCCTCCTTGTTTGGACAAGTGCTACTGGTTTTTAACGGTCAATAAAAGCCTTACTGATAAGCTGTGATGTATTAATTCTAAAATAAAACTGATATAAAGAGTGGAGACAGACGTTCTTTTCAGTGCAAAGTCAGACTGAAAACTGGCGCAAACGGTTTATTAAATGTGGGCTAGTCCATATATATATATATATATATATATCTTACTGTAGGTTTTTAGCAATTATACTAACTTATTAGTGCTTCCACCAGAGTGTTACTATTGCTACCAAAAAGTAGTTTCAAGACATTTCAAGAGACACAAGAGCAGTGCCAGACACCAGTAACACACCCAGAGCCTTTCTGGCTCATTAGCATAATTTGAAAAGTTGATATTAGAAGGCTGGAGGCCATGGATAACACATAGAAAGACCTTATATCCAATACTCAATTTACATTCTTAAAGGGCGATAGTTCAACTGCCTGAAATAAAGAACGTTTAAAATTATTGTTTTTATTAATAATATTGTTAAAAACGGGGCCGGGAAAAAGCAAAAATGACTTTCACAAATATGTCAGGTTTTCCATGGGTCGAAGCTATATGGTCCAAAGTATTCACTGCCACTAGCAATAATTGTAGTCATGGTACAGCTAAAACAACTAATGTGAACAGGATGTAACGGCCTCTACAGTGCCCTAACATGGCGACAGACATATCTAGACTGGATTACCAATGTACAGTGCAAGCTGATGTGTCTGCCTATTCAAAAGCCTCTCGCTCAGCCAAACTACTTCCTTACACTGTACTGAAGAAACCCAACCAGGTCGAAACAGTGTTGTGTACAGTTGGGAATCTGTTCCTTTTGGAATAGATATACTGGTTTGGTTTTAATCTCCATTATGTCATAAGGCCTCTTGAAAGTTATACTTAATGTAAAGCAGCGGGCATCGACTTGCAGTTGAGTTGAAGTCCAGTAGGTAGCACAACATTCCCATAGCAATGGTCTCTAAGTTTATGGAAAAATATTGTTGCGTACTTCACATGCAACACAAAAAAAAAATCATCTTTATTTCACATAAATAATTTTGAGAAAAAAAACAAAAACAGATAATAAAAGAAAACCAAAAATTATGTCATTATGTCATATGGCCTCTTGTAGGTCATGCTTGATGTCAAGGGAGCTGCCTTACAAGGTAGGTAAAAGAGGCGTGGTATTCCTTATCCCATCCTGGAAAACTATTTGCATATTTTCCCTGAAATATGTCTTGTAATTTCTCTAATAGCCTCTGATGACACATGGGCTGAATGTAGCCGAACGTAGAAACACGCCGGACAGCGAGTATATGCAGTGAGCTGACCTCCTTTCTACAGTATCACTTAGTGATAATCAGATGATTGGTCAGGGCTTGGTGATTCCTGTACTGGAGAATCATTACTGTGATTTGGAAGATCTTCACTGAGCACATATTGTTCACCTTATTTGTTCTATGTGCACTGTGGCTACAATTATCGCTAGTGGCAGTGGATACTTTGGACCACTATAGCTTGGGCACCTAGAAAGCCTGATATATTTGTGAAAGTCATTTTGGCTATTTTTTTTTTTAAGGAAGTTTAACATGTATAACAAATATAACAAAATGACCTCTGGATCTATGAGTAAATGTCCCTGGTTTATCATGATGAATTTTGACTATAAAATTCCTTTAAATAAATATGACAAGCTTGAAATTGATTTGGTGGAATTGCAGGCCATGCATACTAGCCATAATAAAGGGGGCTAGGGTGTCTACCCTGTGCAGAAGACAAGTTCTAGGACACAGAAGTTGTTGTAATTGCGTTACACAATGGGAAAAGGGGATGGTGGAAGTTTGTGGTTATATGACCCAATCTCAGTATCTGGACAGCAAGTACATAAAAAACAACTTTCCAATTAGTCTACTTATTTGTAACCGTGTTCATCAATATTCTGGTTGTAGCATGAAATGGAGCTATGTTGTACATTTAAGACACACCAGGGTGTACTTTACTGCCTTGATCTGGCAGCTTTAGGGAAAAATTCTCAGAGACTTAAGTATGTAGACTATATAAGTATATACACTTTGAAAGTTCAGCTCCAGTGGTGTTTTCCTGACCTTTGGTATACAGCTCTGTCAATGGACATACCATTTGCTAGTCCTGTTAATCCAAAATCTTTCATGAACGCTTAAACCTGCTGTAAAAAATGTATCAAGAGCTAGGCCGGTTTCGGGATGGTAATAGTTTCATGAACATTAGAACATTTGTTTTTCTTTTCAACTATTTCTTTCTTTATGAACTCAAATGTTTACACAGCTTGTCTCGAATTATATTATAGGAAATTAAATTTCTTTATTTCTCCTGCACAATTTGTCACCCCTTTCCTTCTTCAAATCCCCTCCTCTATGATTGCAGGCAAATCATTAATAACTCCGAACCACTAACACAAAGTGCTACCATTAACACATAGCTGGGCTGATGCAATCACTATGTTCTCAGGGGCTAAGGGATATCCTGATATTTTGTGCTGGATAAAATGTAAGATGTAAAAGTCACAAAGTAATGGTTACTCCTGAAAATCACTGTCTGTGCAATATCTAATGCAATAGGTTAAAAGGTTTGTCTGGAACATGCCTTGTATTTTGGTGTAGTGTACTCCTCCCCCCACATCACTTTAAAAATATAGTATTTAACAAAGGCCAAAGTAAGACTCTAGTTATTGCAAAGATATAAAAATGTTTCAGAATTCATCTAAACAATATCTGCTTCTTTGCTCTATGCGCTATGTGTGGGAAACCAATGTTTCTTCTGTTTACATCAATCAAGAAGTAAGAGCTTTTCGTATGGAAACTTCACCAATTAAGGCTAACCAAACCAAAAAAAGTTTTTGCTAGCAATATACACAATTTGATATTAGTAGTACCAGTGGAACTTGTGAATACTATTTAAACCAAAAAAAGAGTTCCACAAAAGGGAGTATAATCAAATATAGATAGTTTTATTGTAAACAAAACAGTTTTAAAACCATGACAACAAATACATACAAGATAATAGAAACCTGTGCCCAGGGGAGATATACCCCGACACTAGACAGCGTGGGTTAACATTGTGTGTAATATTTAGCACAGTGGCAGTAAGAACAACATAGGAATATTGTGTAAGCACACCTGGGAGATGGACAATGAGTACCTATTGTGGAGACTAATCCCCATCAGACATATCTCAAAAAACAATGCAAGTGCACATAAAAAGAGGGATTTAAAAGGTTAAAAGAGTCAAATTGTCCTCACCCATAGTGCAGCTGAACTCCACGCTGACCCCGACGCACGTTTCAGCTGTCAAGCCTTCATCTGGGGGTGATGTGAGGCTGACCCGGATGTGGTATAAGTGTATGTAACCAACCAATCAGACAACTACCTGCCAGGTGTTACTTCTCAGGTTAAAGAAACTGCTGCTGCTTCTTGGCGCATGTCAATCAGGACAAGATCCGGATCCCGGAACCGGAAGTCTCGCGTGCGCCCGAGATCTCGCTAGCATGGGGTTGCCATGGTCACGAGATGCCAAGCGCTGTGCGACAACGCCGGTCCGTTCACTGGTCTCCCTGCGCATGCGCACGCAGCGCATATAGTATAAGATGTACAACATCACCTGGACTGTGGTAATGTGGGTGGATTGCAGGACTGGAATAAATAAGATATTGATAAAGTATGTATATTTCAACGGTATAAGGATATTTGGGAATATAGATCTTAAAAAAATATATTTAATATATAAAATACGGGAATACATATAGAAGGATGTGTTGTTGCAATTTAGTAGAAAAGGAATGAATGATCCTCACAGGTCATATATTGCACGTGCCCAAAAATAAGTGTACAAAAGTGTTGGTTATTAAAAAAAAAAAAAAAGTTAACAATTGTTTACAATTGTTTACAAATGTGGGTTAACATGATTACTAGGATGCCATGCTGTATAGCCATGACACGTTGGTGAAAAGAATTTCTCAGAAGGAATAAAATTGAAAGTAAAGTGAATGCCATGCATATAAAAGATTCAAAATGTTCTTACAAGTGATAATACAAGACAAAATCTGCATAAATATATGTGTGGACATAACGACATACAATTAAAAAATTCATGCAAACAATTCAAACAAAAACATTTTTTTCTCATACATATAATTAGTGGGGTGCAGAAGGTGGTGATAGAAACTTGGTAAGTAAATATCTTGACCTAGGAGAGATACAGTCCATCCATTGTATATACCGAAAGTGTCACTGATTAGGGAAGAAAAAGTTTATTAATCCTATATGCTCACGTATTGAAGTAATTTGTGTGGGCCGTGCAGAAGAGAGAAGAGAAGAAACCGACAAAGTTAGTATATATATGAATAAAAACAACAATAGATAAAACCGGGGCTGGGGAAGCTTATTCCCCACACCCCTTACATTCAGAGGGACTTACCTAGGGATCACAGAAAAGCCGCAAAGGACAGACACTCATTGAGACCCAATGGTTGCATAGTTTGCAAACGCCATATCCACTTTGTTTCCATCTGTTGTAATTTCTTCATAAGGGAGCCACCGCGGATAGTTGTTTCAACATGATCGATTCCTCGAACACGTAGTAGACTCGAGTCGCAAGAGTGATGTTCAAAGAAGTGTCGTGGAATCGTCTTTAAATTTGAAATTTGATCTTCTTCAGTGTTGTTGGCATTGGAGATCCCAATCACATGTTCGCGTACTCTCACTTTGAGTTCACGGCTCGTAAGTCCTATGTATATCTTGGGACAGGGACACACGGCATAGTATATAACACCTTTCGTGGAATACGTAATTGGCCAGGTGATGTCAAAACTCTTGCTTCCCCGAGAGTTGGTAAATGTTGTGCTACTGTCAATGTTGGTACATGCAACACAGCTGCCAAAGGGAGTACACCCCCATTTTGGTTTTGATGCCCCGAAGATTGATTGAGTCGGGGAGGGAGGGTAAAAGCTGTAAACCAAATGGTCCCTCAGGTTTTTAGCTCTCCTTATCGATAGTGACGGATGAGGGGGTATAATCTGTGATAGAATGGGATCAGACAAAAGGATTGGCCAAAATTTATTCAAACATTGGTACATTGTAGACCAATTACTATGGAAAGTTGTTACATACCTAGTGGTATTTGTCTTCGGTTTTTTGGGGTGTGGTTGTAGTAGTGTATCCCGAGGTGTGTCCTGTGCTCTTTCGTATGCTTTGTCGACAACCCGTCGTAGGTATCCACGTTCAAGGAAACGAGTTTGTAGTTCTTTTGATTGTTTCTGAAAATCCGAATTGGTCAAACAGATCCTTTTTGTTCTCAGAAACTGTGCGATTGGGATAGCATCCTTAAGTCGCTGTGGATGAGAAGAGGAGGCCAATAAAAGAGAGTTTACAGCTGTTTCCTTACGATAAAGGTCAGTCTGTAAAAAGCCTTGATCATCCCTTTTAATTAATATATCAAGAAATTCAATTTGGCACGGATCAGATTTCCACGTCAGCTTAATATTGACATCATTGCTGTTTAAGGAGGTGAGAAATGTGTCCAACTCATTCTTAGACCCCTGCCAAATGAGGAATATGTCGTCGATGAATCGTGCCCAGAATAGGACACGACCCATCGACGACCACTCCTCAGACAGGAAGAGGTCCCTCTCCCACAGCCCCAGGAACCAATTAAGGCTACCCTGGAGACCTACACATCTAAGAGGCAGGCTTAAATGGCAAAGTCTCAGTAAGGAGAACTGTTACTCTCTGACCCTCATCAAAAGCCTCTCACTCAACTAAACCAGTTCCCTACTCTCTACTGACGAGATGCAAAGACACTGAAACAGTACTGTCCACAGTTGGGAATCTGTTCCTTTTAGAATAGATGTCCTGGTTTGGCTTTAATCCCACATTGGGGCACATTTACTTACCCATCCTGTCGCATTCCAAGAAAGTGCATTGTCCTACTGAAATGCACTGTGCCGCGATTCACTAAGGTCATGCGCCTGATATCCTGTATGTGTTGCTTCCCCACTCAGGTCCGCCGGAGTTCACCTTCTTCTTCCCGGTGTATGTAAGTGCATTGTTTTGTGACACAATTTGAATGTTAAATCCCATGCTCGGTCTGAATCAGCTGGATTGTCCGATGGCCCGCCCCCTTATTTCTGTTGCATGAAAGCCAGCCCAGCTGCACCACAATCCAATCACGTGTGACACAATCCAAAGTTAAATACCTGTCACAGTGGTTCAAATCCCAAAAATCTTACAAATCCGGCAAGAGTGCGATCCATGGACCCTTGGTAAATACGCCACATTTGTCATTAGGCTTCTTGATAGGCATGCTTAATGTTAAGGAGCTTGCATTGCTGACTTGCAGGAGTTGAAGTCCAGTAGCAAAGTCAACTTTCCTATAGCAATGGTTTCTAAGTTTTGGAAAAATGTTGCAGCGTACTTCACATGCAACACAAAAATCATCTTTATTTCACAAAAATAATAATTAAAATAACAAAATGAGAGAGAAAAAGAAAACCAAAAAGCAAATGGTGTTGAACCAGGGGGGAGGGGGGGGGTTGAATGGAGAGTATGAGATGACTTTACAGTAGCTTTCATATTAACCAGATGTTGTATTCTTCAAAGCATATTTGAATATAATATTACAAGTTGCAAATATCTTGCGAATATTAAATATTCTTATTGATAAAGAAACATCAAATACACCATCTTTGTAAAATTACATTTTCTGGTAAACCCCTTTGGGACAAGGGGACAAGAAAATACTTAGTGTACTTACCCACCCCTGGCTCCTAGTCCCTGCATTACCTTGGTACTTTCAGTTTTCAGGACCTAATAAAGTCAATAAACGGCCTGGGGACAACAAAAGTGTTGTCTTGTGGTCCAAGGAGGCAACTGAGGGATTAATAATCCCATAGAACTCCCACCAGAAGCAAGTGGGAGCCAAATCATCAAGTAAATTTAATTTTTTTTGCCATCCTTGTCTGATCCCAACATGTTTTTTTCACATATGGAGGGACCAAAAGCAAAATTTGATATATGAATATTAAAAGATGAAAAAAGATCCATTACCTTTTACTGGTAATGTTCCATTTCTGTGTTACCAACAGGGTTCAGAAGACTTGCTGAAAATCCCATTTAATGCCAATATTTGGAGAAAAAAAATCTTATGACTAAGACTTTTTCTTACTCCAGACATGAGAAGTGTGGTACACTGATTTGGGCAATGATTTCATTGCCTGATACAGATCTATTTCATTTTTTGTATCAATAAAAATGTGATTTCAATAAGTCCCTTTTCTCCCAGGGTGGTTCTGTAATTGAAGAAAGATTTACATCCAAGCTGTTTTCTCTCAAGCAATTAGCTGCCTGGACTTACAGCTTACCTCACGGTTGCTGAGAATCTGGCACTGGTGCCCTTACAAATTTCCCTTTATCGCTGATCTCTGAAGATGAAAAACAATCCAGTCTTCATCCATGGTCAGAAAGCTGTGCCTTGTGTATTGTATTTCAGTGTGCGTCTTCCCCCGACCCGCAGTCTAGTCTTGCATTCATACCAGTGCCACACTTTAATTATCTTGAAAGTCTATTAATATAAATCTCCCGGAGAAGAAATTTATTGTGTGATAAATGAATAGTGACACAATAATACTGCATGGATTTATCCAAAGTTGAACTTTTTATTGATGAGTAATCGTTTCATCAGCACTGACTTTATTTCTAAATGGATGCACTTGTGTACAGCTTTAGGGAAAAATTTTGGTAAATAATACAATAAAAAACCTTTTAACCACTAGTCTGAGAGGCCTTTCAGTGTTTCTCTGTAAGTCAATGGAATGTTCTTATAAATAGTATCTTTAAAAACCATTCAGACTTCGGAAAATGATGATTATAGAGCCCTAGCATTGAGGTATAGAAGATTATTTACCGTATCGTAGCGGCTGAATGCTTCTACCTGTCCAAAAGAAGATTGAAGAAATCAGGCGATACCTTTTTGAGGCCGAGTATATTTGATGGTGAGCTTTTGAGAATACTGGTTCTCTTCGTCAGCCATGATGTTATGCATAAAACAGAAAATTCATAGTACTTTATACAAATAAATGTGAATTTCTGTTTCATGCATAACATCATGTCCGACTAATCGAACTAGTATTCTCGAAAGCTCACCATCAAATATACTCAGTTAGCCTCAAAAAGGTATGGCCTGATTTCTCCACTCTTCTTCTGCTCTCCTTGGCTAACACGGGACAAATCTATACTATCTACATGTCCAAAGGCCCTAAGACTTTTTTTCACACAACCCAGTGTACACGTTCTATTTTAACATAGTTCCACAAGCCGATTCACCCATTGAAGAAAATGATTCTCTGATTCTTTACATATTCTTAAATATGATCTGCGGTAGTTGGGTAAATATTCATATCTTATGGTACTGTACATGCAATAAAGATCTCCTTCTCCAAGAAGTTTTATGGGGATCCTTGCTTTCTTTATGGGGATGCAAATTATGAAAATAGAAGGAAACCACTCCAATGGCTACATTGGATTATAATGTCTGGATTTGTGGCTACAGCTATTGTACAAGGAGACATGTTCCCCCAGTATTGTTGTGATAAGTCATAACAAATACTGAGACAGCTGTGGCTCTCATGGTTTTTCAATGTACAAGTCCTGGACATCAATGGAGTAAAGAATGCATGGAGCAGAAAAAAAAAACATATTTTGCACTTGTCTGTATGCAGAGTTCTGTCCAAATGATAAAGAAGCCTAAAGAGTGACTAAACCTTTTTTAATTTCAGAAATGAATGGAGCAGAGAATAATAAAAAAACATAGCAATATACTTCATTAAGGTAAGAAAAACTTCTCTGTGCCCTTTCTTTTATTTCTCCTGTAATATCTGAAAACCTTTTAAGGTCTGTTCACTTCAGACAGATAAGGAGGCTAATGATGAACTCTTTCAATACCTAGAGACTATTTCCCTTGATGATTTAGCTCTCTGAATAGATAACACTATTAAGCTTTAGTGATAACTTAAAGCCCTTCTTCAGGTGTAGCACAATATATAGAATGACAAACAAACTCTTTTTGAAAATTAAATATCCATTGTGGTTGTATAATGAAGAGTAGGGGGGTAGGGCCCACTTTAAGGCTTGGGCCCTGGGATATCGCCCAAATGACCTGTATTATAATTCACTACTGTTGAGCATCTTTGCAGAGATAAATGTTGACCTGCTGGATGCACTGTATTAACTCAAATCCCATGTAAAAAATTTTAAAAAAGGAAAAGTTTACATCTCCTGATGACGGTTTCACCCATAACACTAGAAATACGTTGGGATCACCATATGATCAGCATATTTGGGTCTCTAAAAACACTACTGAAGGGTCAGCTTGAGACTACCCTCGTAAGAGCAGGAGTCCATTTTGGGTACTAGGGCATAATAGGCTTAACCCCACTGTATATATCTACTGAGCACCCTCTCCTTGACATCTGATATCATCGCACAGTAAGGTAGAGATCAATTTGTTCTATTTTGTACTGCTACATTGAAATTTTACATTAATCAATTATTAATCTGTATTATTAAAGCGTTAGAGCATTATGGCTTTTTATTTAGTTTTATTCACATTCACGTCAGCAGCGGCGCGTCATACTATGCACCTGCCGGGAGAGAACAATGGGGGCGCCCTGCAGAAGAAAGAAGACGAGTCGCGCGGACATCGGGGGAGCAGCGCTGCACGTCGGGGCCACTGGAGGGTGAGTATATAAGTTTATTATTTTTTTTAATGCTGGGCTGGCTGTATACTACTGGGGGCAGGCTGTTTACTACTGGGGGCGGCTGGGGTGACTCTATACTACTGGGGGCAGGCTGTGTACTACTGGGGGCAGGCTGTATACTACTGGGGGCAAGCTGTATACTACTGGGAGCAGGCTGTATACTACTGGGGGCAGGCTGGGCTGGCTGTATACTACTGGGGGCAAGCTGGATATATACTGGGGGGGTCTGTGAACAATGCATTTCCCATCCTCGGCTTATACTCGAGTCAATAGGTTTTTCCAGTTTTTGGTGGTAAAATTAGGGGGCTCGGCTTATACTCGGGTCGGCTTATACTCGAGTATATACGGTAATTATAATATGAAATTAGGGAAAAGAAAAAAGGCATCCGATGCATGTTATGCCATGATTTTCCTATGGCAGAGGGGGGAATGGAGAGAGATATTTTTTTGTATTCCAAAGTTTGATTTCTGCAAGATTATCTGCAAAAATTAAATAACATACTGTAGATCGTGATATGTGCGTATTAGATTTTCATGGACCTCTTACATTGCTGCTATATTATATTGTATCATTTTATAGATTTACCAAACAGAAATGTAAGGGAGCGTCCTTAGAGCTACATCTAAGAAAACACAAAGCAACGGAGGTTTGTCCATTGCGTCATTGACACAAAACAAAGTCTGCATAGAATACTCCATGATATTGTTTTATCCTATTGATTCACATGCAGAAAACGGTTATTTGATGATTTTCAGAAAGTTTTCATTAAAAGGCCATTTTCGGCAGCGACGTCAGGATAAATAATCTCTCTCTAGAAGTCAAGTCTACAGACAAAATCCTAAGATTCCTAAAGGCAGACAGACAGATGATGTCCCGAGTGATGTGCACCTGCCTGAGTCTGAAATTACGCCCCAGACATTTAAATAACAGCCCGACTGCAGCGGATGAGAGCGCCGCTATCTGCTGTCACGTCTGTCTCTTCTTCTCATAGCAAATTGATAACTGTTTCAGGGACATAGGGTGTAATGCAGTGCTTGACATTTTATAGAAATAAGCTTCTTAAGTCAAGTGTCTACTGGAAAATGGCACAGAGAGTTCCTTTGATGGTGACCTCTTAACCTTTGTTGTACATCAGATGTTACTTATCCCATTGTGTGGCCTAACCTAAGCTAGAAGACCTTTTAATGTACCATAATTTAAACAATATGTTCAACCTCAATGTGACAAACCGTCTCGTGTTTGTTGCTGTATAGGATCTCTGGTGTATTGTAGCATAATAAACAGAAACCGGTGTCTCCTTTACTCACCATCAATCCCAAATGTGATCCCAATAACAAAGCAGCTTCTGGTTCCTCTGTAGTGGGTGGAACATTATCCAGCAGCCATGAAATGTGGAGGACCTGGGAAACATTGTTTATTCTCTCTGCTTATCATCCATGTACTCACTGCGGGAAGCACTACTTAAAAAATAAATATACCAAGACTAATTCTGGTTCTTCTCATCACTAACTCGTGTTACACTCAAAATACAGAAAGGAAAAGGTAGAGATGATTTTTTGTTTGGAAGAGATCAAAATATTGAGAGATCAACTATTGCTTTCTGAAAAATTTGAATAATTAATTAACTAAAATTATACAATTTAAAAAAAAATATTATCATAGATTATAGTTTCATTGTCCAAAAGAAAATACTGGTAGTGGAACTATTCAATGTAAAAAGAAACTGTCAGGCTTGCAGGTGTGGATCCTCTGGACCACTGCAGACGATGACACAAGCCACTACCTGGGACCGGCGTCTAAGTGGTACCCGGTTTTCACCAGAGCCCGCTGCTGCGTGGTACCACCAGGTCGTTCCTCAGGCGTGACTTGTCTGCAGTGGCGGCCAAGGTAGATGTACAGAGACGGCAGACAATCTCGTGGTCGAAGTCCAGGCACAAGGTCAGGGCAGGCGGCAGAGGTGCAACGTCAGAGTCCGGTCCAGAGTCAGCAACAGGAGGTCCAAGCAGAAGGGTACGGGAACACAGCACACACGATAGCAGCACGGAGGAACACTGGTACACGGGAACACGGAGGAGGTCAGGTAATACAGGAACACGGAGAAGGTCAAGTAACACTGGAACACGGAGGAGGTCAGGTAAAACTGGAACACAGAGGAGGTCAGGTACACAGGAGACACAGGAACGCAGGAATCGCAGGCAAATCGCAGAATAGCTTTCTCTCAGGCTGCGAGGCACAAAGATCCGGCAAGGGCTTGCAGGAAGAGGCAGGCTTATATGGAATTAGTTAAATGGCCAGCGCCAATTAATGGTGCACTGGCCCTTTAAATCTTAGCGCACCCTAGGAGACGGGGACGCGTGCGCCGAGCCGTGGGAGCAGCAGAGGACGCCACGGGAGCCGGGGAAGGTGAGGGAAGCCGGCCACCGGGCCCCGGGGAGGCACGGGTGCACCCGCAATCCGAGACAGGGATCGCGGGAGCACCCGTGACAGAAACACTGTTACCCACATTTACTAAGAAAAGTGCAGTCTGTACTATGTGCAGTTTTCCTGTGTAGTGTGCAGGGGGCGCCAGATTCGGGATTTGTGGTGCCCGCTCTTCATGAATATGGATCTCCCTGGATTGCCCCAACGGAGTGCACAAATTGTGCTGCTATATCACGGGCCCCATTCAGTCAGCTTTCCAAAAAATATTGAGTACCAATTTATATCACACAATTATCTTATCAGTTATTGTAATCAAAACCAAGTGTGCTTTTATACAAGAATTTGCACCAGTTCTGTGAGATCCACCACTATTGGTTTTGGCTCAAAAATTATGCACAAAAGTGACATCAACTGGTTCTTAGGTAAATAGAGTCTACTAGCGGATTTGATACAAAGCAGTGTTGGGTAACAGTCCTGGAGATCTGTGTAACCAGATCTTTGGGTGTATTGATAGTAGCAGCAAGACTGTGAAAAATTCATTTATATTTGAGGATTGTAGGTAAACTTGGACCAATAGAGGAGTTTACTTAAAGGACACCTGTCATCAGGTCTCTGTCACTACTCTTGTCACCTCTACCTGTTGGATCAGCTCACAAGGATCCATCACAGCCTTTATCCAGTCAATTTATACATTAATCATTGTAAAATTATCTTTTCTTTATAATGTAAATGAGGCTTCTCACATGGTCACCACTGTTACTCCTGCCCTCCCCCTGCTCATGTCTGTGTGTAATGTATAGTTAAGCATTTCTAGTGTCTGTGCTTTATCTGCTGACCTGCTCTCCCTCCTATACACATGTGTGAGACACAGACATCAGCTACACATGAATCTGACATGTTCTGCTATAACATGGCTGCCTGGAGCTGTTGTATCTCTCCTATACACACACAGGCTGCACACATGGAGGAGCCATTACACCATTATACCTCACATCACTATACAGGCTGTCAGTCATGTGTATAGGAGTATCTCATACACACACACAAGCTGCAGGGGGCGCCAGCACCAGGAAGCACATGGAGGAGTCTTTACACCCTTATACCTCACACCATTATACAGGCTGTCAGTCATGTGTATAGGAGTATCTCATACACACACACAGACTGCACACATGGAGGAGCCATTACACCATTATACCTCACATCATTATACAGGCTGTCAGTCATGTGTATAGGAGTATCTCATACACACACACAAGCTGCAGGGGGCGCCAGCACCAGGAAGCACATGGAGGAGTCTTTACACCCTTATACCTCACACCATTATACACGCTGTCAGTCATGTGTATAGGAGAATCTCATACACACACACAGGCTGCAGTGGGCGCCAGCACCAGGAAGCACATGGAGGAGCCATTACACCATTATACCTCACACCATTATACAGGCTGTCAGTCAAGCACTGGGGGTGTGGCTGTACCTCCCACTCATGAATAAGCTGAACAGCTTGAATATGATAATGACTCATTGGACATTTCACAGGTCATTTGCATACAGAACCTCATTGCTTAAGTTTACAGGCATGTAGAGGGACAATGAAGGGATAGAGGCAATGCTTTCTAATGGCAGTTTGTGAAAATATATTTAGTTTAGGGGGGGGTCATTTTGCCTGACTGCTGACTGGTTCTCTTTAAACTTCTTTGTTCCTTGATCCCCTCTGCTGTAATAGTTATATCCGAGTGGAGGGGAGGGGCTATGCTGTGTTCTGTGAAGAGATCTTCCAGGGAGATACAATCCTGTAATATAAATGTAATTTTCCTACTGCTACACCTGAACTGGAAAACTTTGCAGTACGTTCTAGCATAGAAATATAAAAAGTTTCTTACATCAGGAAAACTTCTTCCTGATTTGAAGCTCTGTATTATTCATGTAGATGAAGAGTGAACTCCTATATATCTCCCAACCAAAAAGACCACCCGTGGTGGGGCTGTCTCCTGCACCCTGTGCTGCAGAAAAGAAAAGAGATGTAGTTCTTTTTCAAATTCTTATAAAATGTGAGTCTTAATTATAAACTAAGATCTGCGCACTGTCGCTGTATTCCAGGTTTATGCATTGCCTTTCTTTAGCATTGCTAATGTGAAGCCTTATAAATATGCTAATATTAATATATTATATGGTTGCTATTTTAGGCAGTGGAATACGAATATATAGAGTGACTGTAGTGGATGTGTTTATTCTAAAGACGACCTGTCAGCTCTCCTGACATGTCTGTGTCAGCGAGTTCTTGTATTTCTCCTGAATTATCAATATGAATGTGTCCTCGAACTGTGCTGATCCTCTGTTATTCACCTTGGAAATGTATGAAGTTATTACTGTGTGTTATTATTCCACTTAGGATAAACCTTGTCACAACTCCCTGCATAATCTGTGCCAACAAAAGTAAAATTATATAAATCTGTAGGAGCTGGGCCATTTTAAGAAGTCATGAAACTTATTTGGGTCCTACCTGGCAAGTTTTTGACTAGGAGATTCATTATTAGTGGAACTAAAGTTTACCAATTCCCCCTGCTATATACTGCACAGCTACCAAAACTTTGAAATAGATGCCCCTGCACACAGTCCAAACGTACCTTAATACATCCAGGTATTTTACAGAAAAATTAGATTGTATCCATATAAACCCCCCAGAGCACTGCTATGGAACACCTCTCCTCTCCCCTCTCTGGCACAATGCTCAATGCGCTAGCCCCTTTTTCAATGCTCAATGTTTCCTGCTGTATATATCTGGTGGAGAATTTGACAGGCTAAAATTATAAATGACCAATTTGCAGATAGAAGAAAAAAGGAGAAAACATGGGCGCAACCCTAGGGTAGCAGGTTTTGGCACAATGTAAATGTTGATGCGCTGTTGTGCAAAACATTGTTGATAACAAAGAAAGGTAGGTTCCCATCTCTGATGTCCTATCCGGTGCGAAGCTTGATGTAGTGGACTATCGTCTAACTTCCACTTTAGTTGCCTAGGTTTAGAATGAGAATTGCACAAAATAGAGGCAAATAAAAATAGCCAATTTGCAAAAACTCCACCTTGTAGGAAGCCTGTGAGGACCGGGTCCGACACTACATTGCAATAGTAAGGACGCGCATCGATAAGGGTTCAATTAATACAATTATATTTTTGAGACTAGACAAGGGCTCCTGACACTCCAATCAAATTGTCATGCTTAACCTAAAGCCTTAAGAAAGAACCTCCCCTTCTTGAAGTTGGAGTTTGACAAAAAATCCTTCAGAATGCCCATTGAAGAAAGAGACAGGCGATAAGGGACATTTCAAAGTTTTTAATGTGTAAAGAATTTGAGAAAAAGAGATGTAGGTAGACAGGAGATTGGCTTGATGTAAGTAGACAAAAGGTTGTTGAGTTAAGGAGGACTGATGGAAAAGTGCAAGTTGACATGATCGGACATAAGGCTGGTAGTTTTGTGTTGAAATGAAAAGTAGTATTGAAGGTTTGAAGGTTTTGGGATGTGTCAGATGATCTGATGATTGTACAAGTGATAAAACTTGATCAGATTTGCAAACAAACACTTAGAGCCTCTGACTTTGACGGACGGACCAGGACAGAGTTACAGAAATCCTTCAGAGTGCCCATTGAAGAGTAGTGACAGGTCAGAGTGGACTTGGTGTAGAGTCGGTGAAAAGATTGTGACTGGAAGTCAGAGGGAAACAGTGTGATTTGAGTGCATCTAAAGACCGGACGGTGTCTTTCTGTTACTCTGTCATCTCACTGCCAGAAGCTATCTCATCGTCCCTCAAAGGGTTAATTAGGACTCACCTTACAAAAGTCAAGAGGGCTGTTGGGGCCCTGCATAAAAATCCCTATCAGAGTTAAACTGTATTTGATTTTTACAGATATATATATATATATATATATATAGTTCTTAAGGGTTCCAGCTGTCAGACCTCCACCAATCTTGTACTGATCAGCTAAATAAATGTACAGAGAATGGAACAGAAAGTGAATGTGGTTAATATGTGGCAATAACCAGGACTGAACACTGTTATCTGCTTCGCATTTCACTTTTTATGTATCTGTTATTTAGGATTGCAGATCTATGGGGGTTCTGTGTTTCAGACCCCAACAAATCTGATATTGAAGTCCTATTTTTCAATTGTACTCTCAATGTCTTCGGAAAACAAGATGCCCTTGATTCAATTTAGTAGGTTTCCTTCTTGCCCTACTGAGGAAGAATGTATCGTATTAGCTATATAAGTGTTCAGAAAATAACTTCAGTGAACATCACAACTGATATAATGTTTCTTTTTCTGAGAGACATTAAACATCTCAGTTCTTAGAATCGCAGGTCAGACTAGTGTAAAAGGAACACTTTGCTTTGTAACTGATTCTGGGACAAGTTTCAGGGAACAATAAGCTCATGCCAGGGTGTTTTTGTTCTCACAGCCGTAAGTGTTGACTTAATTCGTTTAATATATTGGTGGTGATGTGAGATTGGTGAGTGAATTTATTTTCAAGTGCTAGTCTTTGGGTGGTCTTGCCCTTGTGGCTTAAGTACATCTTGGCACAGGTTCCCCCAGAGAGACAGCGTTCACCATGCACTTTCCAGCTTTCTTACATGAATTGCAATATTTCATATGATTATTAAATAGAAAGCATTACATGACATTTCCTTTAAAGGGTTTCACCGAATTTAATATGGAAAACGCCAGACTAATGTAATGACATTACTTATATAAAATAATATGTATGTAACCCCTACTGTTGGATGGCTAGAGCTCCAGGAATTTACTTTAATACCATTTTCATCTAGTTAAATGCTTGGATAAAAATCATAAATGTAGAATGGCCTTGTGGATTTATCCGAAGGTGCAGACCAACATCCTATACTGTGTTATATATATTTCTGTATGTGTGAGGGTGGATACACTCTGCGCTACAAGCTCTGGAGAAAGGTTAAAATTGACTATACCTGCCCATACTGTTACAAAAATTTGGGATGACCGGTACTACTCTCCTTTTACTTCATTTTCACCCACTGACGTCCCCTTAGTGCCATCTAACTGTGGAAATCAAGACTCCACTCCAATCAAATGTACCTCCTGCTGACATGACCTCTCTTAAATGCCCAGATTATGTAACTTGGAGATATCTCCTTCTCTCTTTTTGATATGTCTCAGTTTTTACTATGTTGCTATGTGTCATTTCTTTACGTTCTTTTTTTATTTTATTTTTTCCCCCTCTATTGCACTGTGTGCATCAACATGAAAGTTTCCAATGAATTTTTGTCAATCTGAAATTTGTCTGCGTATTCCATTTAGTTCTTAGTGACATCTGTGACACAATAAAGCTTTTCATTCATAATCTTGTCTTTTTTGCGCATGGTTCTAGAGAGAAATAAGGGTGACAAACCATGTGGAACCTATAATAGAAATCATATATTATCTGCCTCCCCAGAAATAGATACTATAGATGATATGCAAAACATTTATCTGGGCTTGTATGCCTGTTTTTGGTCATGAAAACCCTGAAACTATTTCTTGTGAACCGCCAGGGATTGTGAGTCTGTTTCCCTTTATGTCACCTTCACCCCAAGTAGGTGTATTAAGGAGGGCATGGTCGGTGATTGAGTGGGCCGCTCCGTTTCGACCTGTGCACTTGCTATAGGCTACGACCAGTCAGGCTTCAACAGTAGTTGGTAATAGTGCAATTCTATTGTATGCCAAATGCGCAGTTGGCATTCAGATTCTAAGGACATGGCCTACTTATGTATTTGGTGTGCTGTAGAAATGTTTCTCATACTCCAATGTACAATGTTCTGGAATACAATGAATGACCCCTTTTCATCTATTTGAAAGAATATGATACATTTTGCCATGACCACCAAATGTTGCAGAATTACCGGGGCTTTCTTTTGCATGTTGGATTTTAGGGTTTTCCTGCACTTACCCATTACCCATTCCTGGCCTTCAGAAGCCATGAATAAGGTCCTGTACCGAAACGTGTAGGCTTGTAGCCTTCATGTTCTCCCCCCCCTTTTTCTTTTCCCCATTATGCTGTGCTGTGTATTTTTTACCGTTTTATGGATTAAATAAATTTTGATGGTTTTATCGATCTACTGGCTCCTCGCATCTAGCTGGATAAAAGTTTCCTTTCTCGATTACCCATTTCCTACACTGACTGCCCCCATAAAGCCCCTTCTCCTGATGTGAAGATTATAAAACTGCATGAAACTAAATTGTCAGCAGAGAATAGCATAGAGATCTACGGCCAGTACTTTATGCAGCATCTTAGCAGCTTCCAATCTAACTGCTTATAGCTTTGTTTTAGTGTTGAAAAAAATTAGCTTTTAATCACTTTAATCTGCATAAAGACATGGAGAGCAAAATTCTGAAGTTCAGCTGCTCTTTCAGACTTGGTACTTTAGAGTCATCACATACCAAGGAGAAGCTAGTAAACAAACGCTCTAATCAAAAGCCCTTGTGCCTGACTCCATTAACCCAGAGAAGCAGAGAGGGACATCACCATGATCGGGAGCAGAGGTACTTACTATTCTTTTATGTACAAGGAAAGGTAAGCTGATAAGATGAAGATAACAAAATAAGAAGAAAATAGATAGAAATGTGTAAGAAGCAGTAGAAAGTACTGGATTCTATTTTCCGGAATGGTCAGTGGTGGTAGTGTCAGTGATGGTGGTACCAGTGATCAGTGGTGATAGTATAAGATATCAGTGGTGTTATTATAACCACTAGAGCTGTTTTATTGTTTTCAGTAGGAAGGTGGGGACAGATGAGTTGTTAGGTGTATTGGTGCAGAAAGGGCAGAACTAAGTGAAAACTACCCCAAAGTCATCATGCCTGTTAGGTAACTAAGATCTTCAAGGGTTATCAAGAAGGGATCCTGCCCCAACACCTTTTATGCATTTCTAGGCCTCAATCAAGTCAATAGGCACTTTTAGCATACATCTTGATTAGAGATGAGCGAACATACTCGTCCGAGCTTGATGCTCGATCGAGCATTAGTGTACTCGTAACTGCTCGTTGCTCGGACGAGTATTTCGCCCGCTCGAGAAAATGGCAGCTCCCGCCGTTTTGCTTTTTGGCGGCCAGAAACAGAGCCAATCACAAGCCAGGAGACTCTGCACTCCACCCAGCATGACGTGGTACCCTTACACGTCGATAGCAGTGGTTGGCTGGCCAGATCAGGTGACCCTGGGATAGACAAGCCGCTGCCCGCGCTGCTCGGATCATTCTCTGTCTGGATGCTGCAAGGGAGAGAGCTGCTGCTGGTCAGGGAAAGCGTTAGGCTGTTCTATTAGCTTACTGTTAGGCAGGAGTGATTCTCCAACAAGAACCCAACAGCCCTTCTTAGGGCTACAATAACGTTATACTTTTTTTTTTTTTTTATTTGCAGCTAGTACCATATTGTGAGGAATTAGCAGGGGGACTTGCTACCGTTGTGTTTAGCTCTTAGTGACACACATATCCACCTCAAACACCAAAGTGGGAAAATTTATTAGGGGTTTGATTTCAATTAGGCACAGTCTGCCAGTTTCTTTTTATTTTAGGTTTATTTTTTTAATAACTCAGTGTCATCTCATCTTGCATAGTAGTGTGCTTTCATACTTGGCTAGAAAATAGCCATAGGAGAATCCAAACGTCTTACTTACGCCTACAGTAGCGTTATATATATTTGATTTCTGGTTGATCTGCTGGTGGCTGTAGTTGCTGCAGTGCATCTACTAGCAAATTGTGAGCAATTTGTAGTGAGACTTGCGACCACTGTGTTTTGCGCTTAGTGACGCACATATCCATCGCAAAGACCGAAGTGGGAAAATTTATTAGGGCCCGGGGTTGTATTTCAATTAGGCACAGTCTGCCATTTCCTTTTTTATTTTACGTTTATTTTTTTCATTACTCAGCGTCATCTCATCTGGCATAGTAGTGTGCTTTAATACTTGGCTAGAAAATAGCCATAGGAGAATCCAAACGTCTTACTTACGCCTACAGTAGCGTTATATATATTTGATTTCTGGTTGATCTGCTGGTGGCTGTAGTTGCTGCAGTGCATCTACTAGCAAATTGTGAGCAATTTGTAGTGAGACTTGCGACCACTGTGTTTTGCGCTTAGTGACGCACATATCCATCGCAAAGACCGAAGTGGGAAAATTTATTAGGGCCCGGGGTTGTATTTCAATTAGGCACAGTCTGCCATTTCCTTTTTTATTTTACGTTTATTTTTTTCATTACTCAGCGTCATCTCATCTGGCATAGTAGTGTGCTTTAATACTTGGCTAGAAAATAGCCATAGGAGAATCCAAACGTCTTACTTACGCCTACAGTAGCGTTATATATATTTGATTTCTGGTTGATCTGCTGGTGGCTGTAGTTGCTGCAGTGCATCTACTAGCAAATTGTGAGCAATTTGTAGTGAGACTTGCGACCACTGTGTTTTGCGCTTAGTGACGCACATATCCATCGCAAAGACCGAAGTGGGAAAATTTATTAGGGCCCGGGGTTGTATTTCAATTAGGCACAGTCTGCCATTTCCTTTTTTATTTTACGTTTATTTTTTTCATTACTCAGCGTCATCTCATCTGGCATAGTAGTGTGCTTTAATACTTGGCTAGAAAATAGCCATAGGAGAATCCAAACGTCTTACTTACGCCTACAGTAGCGTTATATATATTTGATTTCTGGTTGATCTGCTGGTGGCTGTAGTTGCTGCAGTGCATCTACTAGCAAATTGTGAGCAATTTGTAGTGAGACTTGCGACCACTGTGTTTTGCGCTTAGTGACGCACATATCCATCGCAAAGACCGAAGTGGGAAAATTTATTAGGGCCCGGGGTTGTATTTCAATTAGGCACAGTCTGCCATTTCCTTTTTTATTTTACCTTTATTTTTTTCATTACTCAGCGTCATCTCATCTGGCATAGTAGTGTGCTTTAATACTTGGCAAGAAAATAGCCATAGGAGAATCCAAACGTCTTACTTACGCCTACAGTAGCGTTATATATATTTGATTTCTGGTTGATCTGCTGGTGGCTGTAGTTGCTGCAGTGCATCTACTAGCAAATTGTGAGCAATTTGTAGTGAGACTTGCGACCACTGTGTTTTGCGCTTAGTGACGCACATATCCATCGCAAAGACCGAAGTGGGAAAATTTATTAGGGCCCGGGGTTGTATTTCAATTAGGCACAGTCTGCCATTTCCTTTTTTATTTTACCTTTATTTTTTTCATTACTCAGCGTCATCTCATCTGGCATAGTAGTGTGCTTTAATACTTGGCTAGAAAATAGCCATAGGAGAATCCAAACGTCTTACTTACGCCTACAGTAGCGTTATATATATTTGATTTCTGGTTGATCTGCTGGTGGCTTTAGTTGCTGCAGTGCATCTACTAGCAAATTGTGAGCAATTTGTAGTGAGACTTGCGACCACTGTGTTTTGCGCTTAGTGACGCACATATCCATCGCAAAGACCGAAGTGGGAAAATTTATTAGGGCCCGGGGTTGTATTTCGATTAGGCACAGTCTGCCATTTCCTTTTTTATTTTACCTTTATTTTTTTCATTACTCAGCGTCATCTCATCTGGCATAGCAGTGTGCTTTCATACTTGGCTAGAAAATAGCCATAGCAATAGGATAGGATTGTTTGGTTTTAAAAACTAAAGAACACAAAAAAAAAAAAAAAAAAAAAGTTTAAAAAAAAAAAAAAGTTATAACTCTCATTTTCAAAATGTTTAACCCGAGGGCTAGGAGTAGAGGACGAGGGCGGGGACGTGGGCGTCCAACTACTGCAGGGGTCAGAGGCCGTGGTCCTGGGCGGGGTGAGACACCACCTGCTTATGAGGGAGCAGGGGAATGCCGCAGAGCTACACTCCCTAGGTTCATGTCTGAAGTTACTGGGACTCGTGGTAGAGCACTGTTGAGGCCAGAACAGTGCGAACAGGTGATGTCGTGGATTGCCGACAATGCTTCGAGCAATTTGTCCACCAGTCAGTCTTCCACGCAGTCCACCCATGTCACCGAAATCGGCACTCCTCCAGCTCCTGCACCTCAGCCTCCTCCCCCCCAGTCTGCCCCCTCCCAGCAAAATTTGCCATTTGAACCGGCATACTCTGAGGAACTGTTTTCTGGACCCTTCCCACAGTCACAAACCACTTGTCCGGTTGCTGATGAGCAATTTTCCGATGCCCAGGTTTTCCACCAGTCGCAGTCTGTGGGTGATGATGACCTTGTTGACGCACTGGAAGAAGTGTGTAAAGAGGTGTCCGACGATGAGGAGACACGGTTGTCAGACAGTGGGGAAGTTGTTGTCAGGGCAGGAAGTCCGAGGGGGGAGCAGACTGAGGGATCGGAGGATGATGAGGTGACAGACCCAAGCTGGGTTGAGAGGCCGGGTGAACACAGTGCTTCTGAGACGGAGGAGAGTCCTCGACCAGAACAGGTTGGAAGAGGCAGTGGTGGGGCCAGACGGAGAGGCAGGGCCAGAGCTGGTGCATCAGCGCCAAATGTGTCAACTAGTGAAGCTCCCGTGGCGAGGGCTCCTGCGGCGAGGGCTAGATTTTCAGAAGTCTGGAGGTTCTTTAAGGAAACACCGGATGACCGACGGACTGTGGTGTGCCACATTTGCCAAACCAGGATCAGCAGGGGTCCCACCACTAATAGCTTAACTACCACCAGTATGCGCAGGCATATGAATGCTAAACACCCCACTCAGTGGCAACAAGCGCGTTCACCTCCGGCCGTGCACACCACTGCTCCTTCCCCTGTGTCAGCTGATAGTCAGCCCCCTGCCCAGGACCCTGCCACAAAAACCCCATCGTCGCCTCCACGATCCTCCACAGCATCCACCAGCGTTCAGCTCTCCATACCCCAGACGCTGGAGCAGAAACGCAAATATAGTGCAACCCACCCGCACGCCCAAGCCCTTAATGTGCACATCTCCAGATTGCTAAGCCTGGAGATGCTGCCCTATAGGCTAGTAGAGACCAAGGCCTTCCGCAGCCTCATGGCGGCGGCCGCCCCTCGGTATTCGGTCCCCAGCCGCCACTACTTTTCCCTACTTTTTAACTTGGTGGAGGCTGGGACCGAGTCTGACCCTGCGGCTGGTCATATACTGCCGACGCCGAGGATTGCGGGGCCTACCTCGGTCCAGGTCTTTCAGGCCTACTATGCCTCCTCCTCCTCCCACCCCTCCTCCACCTCCTCCTCCTCCGAATTACCATCCGTGGGCATGGCGCCATCAGTCGGTAGCTCTAGGCACAGCAGCAGTGCCGTCGCTAAGCGACAGCAGGCGGTGCTCAAACTGCTGAGCCTAGGTGATAAAAGGCACACCGCCCAAGAGCTATTGCAGGGCATTCCACATCAAACTTGTTAACTTTGTCGCCACCCTGCTGTGTAAGCCACAAAATATACTGGAAAACTTTTTTCATTTACGGATATTATTTCAGCGCTTCTTGCGCAGATGTTTACATTCCCCTCACCCGCCATATCCTAAACTTATAAGAACGCTACTACACTTGATCTTATCCGAAAGGTTCTTAGAAGTGCTGTTTGGGGAGTAGCCTAGAGACAGGGGCTTGGATTGGCGAAAGCTCGCCTGGCAGCGGAGCGCCAGCTCCATGCCAAGAAACAACTAACATAGTTTTAACTGCAGCACCTTTAATCTACTACTAGTTCACTGCCTCCATACATCGTCCCCTTATCAAACGAGCTGTGTCAGGCAGAATTTTGGATTGTTTTCATGGCTTCCATGTTAACTTTGTCGCCACCCTGCTGTGTAATCCACAAAATATACTGGCAAACTTTTATCATGTACCGATATTATTTGAGCGCTTCTTGCTCACCTCCTTTGGTTCCTCTCTGCTACCCATTGGTTTGAAGCCTGAGTCCATTTAGGGTATGTCGCCATGCCACTCTCTAGCCTTCCGCTGCTGCCGCTGCCTCTGCATGCCGTCCCCTATAGTGTCAGGGTCAATTATTGGATGTTTTAGATGCTATCTAGCTTCATTCTGTCACTCTGTCATGGCCATGCTGTTGCCCATAATTTTGGCATAATGGTGCATTTAAGCAGCCTCAGAGGCATCCATGCATGCTGCCCCTGCTGTTTCCTGTCCATTTCCGTGGTGTTTCCATCCTTTTCTGAGGTTCCCAGGTGTTTGGCCAAGCTTCCCTGTGCAGAGCCTTGGTCCCCTTGAAAAATGCTCGAGTCTCCCATTGACTTCAATGGGGCTCGTTACTCGAAACGAGCACTCGAGCATCGGGAAAAGTTTGTCTCGAATAACGAGTACCCGAGCATTTTAGTGCTCGCTCATCTCTAATCTTGATATCTTCTAGATAGAGATGCCAAATTCATTTAGTTCCTACATTAATCTTTACTCTTCAGACCTGCTGATGTTCAAAGGATTGTCCCCGCTGATTTCTCTAACCAGGTAGAAATATGTGCCTAAATCTTGAACTAGCACTGCTCAGCTCTTTATGGACTGCTGTTTGGATGACCATTTTGTATCATTAATAGTTCTAAGCCTTAAAAGCTTTAGTGTGAGCAAGAAGATAGCAGAAATAATGAAATCAAGATCAAAGTAATTAAACGATTGGCTTGCGGGTGTCTGTCTGGCATTGCGTGAGGATTACGAGCTATGGAGGACCAGCCTGAGGTAAAAGCATTCCTCCTGACTACATGAAGTATTAGCGCAATGTTTTTGTAAGAGCGAGAGATGAATGAGGTAATGGAATATTTCTCATATTTATCTTTATATAATAGACTTTCCACCATTGTGTCCAACAGACAGATGTTTATTAATCATAGACAGGCCAGCTACGGTACAACACTATAATATCAACTACTTGATCTTCCCATTAACAATGCCTTCTGCTTACTGTCCGTGCACTGGTGGCGTTGTCTAGATGATTTCACACATATTAAGTAACATGCAAATTCAGCAGAACTGCTGGCAAATTCATTTATTAGCTAATTGGTACTGTCACTCTTCAGCGAACATGACCCACAGCCGGAGGGTTCATCAAACATATACCCTATATAAAGACAGCCTTGCTTGCATTTCACTGCTGGTATTGTGCCACTCTACATTATGCAACAGATGGCACATTAATTTGATGAATTGCAGATGAAAGCAGACATGGCAATGGAGAAAGGACGGACTATACAAATTAATGCAAAACCATTTTGTAAACTTGGCCTTATTGGCCTATACCGAAAAAAAAAATATCCCATATCCTATGCACTACCGATACAGACATAATCTGTAATCATAAGAGGTGGATACCAGAGGCGGACCCTCAATCTGACATGGGTTCTAATGTGTAAAGGGAACCTGCCATTAGGAGCCCTTTTTTCTGGTTCCCTCATGTCCCCATAGAGAATAGTGCATACATTGCCAAAGAGTATTTATAGCAAAACAAAGATAAAACAAAGACAAAAAAAAGATAAATTAGATCAAAGTTTATCTTTCTGTATGCAGAGCTGTGCCCCTAGTCTCACAAAAGTGGCCAGTGAGGACTGTTTCCTCCCAAACAGTTCCAACATGCATCGATTTAAAGTTTAAAAAACCTCTCCCATGTCCCCCATATATCCCCCCCCCCCCCATCGCTTCCACCCTAAGGTCGTCATACTTGTCTGCCCAACTCCTCACTCGCCACTGCCATAGGAATCGGGACACTTATCTGCATAAAGAAAGATAATCTTTCATCTAACTTATCTTTTTAGTATAAAAACACTTTGGCAATGTGTGCACTATTCTCCATGGGGGAGCCAGAAAAAAGGGCTCCTAATGACAGGTTCCCTTTAAGTTGAGGATAACCCTATTTGGAGATGGGTATGAGTCAACCACCTGTGAAAATTTCTAGGCTTGATGATTCAAGTTAAAGCATATATTTTTAGTAATAATAATACTAGTAATGAAAATAACTTAATAAAGATTTCATTCAAATTAATTGTGAAAATGACATGTGTTATATAGATGAAGGGTTAGGGTTAGTCTCTGGTTGGCCCAAGCAGCCATATGAAAGGTACATAACCTTTCATATAACTTTAAAAATTGATATTTTATACTACAAGTAGAGAAAAAGATTCTGCCCTCCAATCTCTTCGACATGCAAACAAGCAACAGCAGAACCACATTGTTCATCACAAAGTACTCCTGCCTGACCAATATTGATCCTGTGCATCCTGTTATTGTGTTACAGCACAGCATGGAGAAGGCTCACGGACAGAGCTCTTTCCATACGGTGAGAGTTTGCGGCACTGATGACCCTGCGGTTGATAACCCTTTACATGCCACCAGCAGTGCTTGGCTGTGATCTACAACCTCATCATGGATTGATGATCTGTCAAAATGACAGCCAGGGGTCTGTGTAAGACCCGAGGACTTGTCATTTCACAATTTCTGTTACAATGTGCCAGTGGCACATAGTAACAAATCATGTACAAAATCTCAATATACTGCCACTTTTTTAGTATTTGTCACTTTTTTATTGTATAAAAAGTGATCAAAAAGTTATAATAATGTAAATGTCATCACATCCCATAAATAGCGATACTTTGCTCCATATGTCAAAAATGTAGCAGGGTCAGAACATGGCAAAAATTGAGATTTTCTTGGGGGAGAAAACAGAATTTTTAAAAATGTATTAAAACACAATAAAACCTATATACATTTGGTAACCTCATAATTGCACCAACCCAAGGAATAATGGGTAGCTGTTATTTGGATCAAAAAGTAAAAGGCATAAATACAGAGCCCACAAGAAAATGGCGCAAATGTGATTTTTTTGACAATTTCACCACATTTTTTTCCAGATTTCCAGTACATGGCATGAAATATAACATTCCATAACTGGAAAGTACAATTCATTACACACAAAAAAAAAAGCCCTCACACAACTTTGTCCACAGAAAACTAAAACGTTTATGAATTTTTGAAGTAGGGACAAAATAAATTGAAACAGAAAAAATAAAAAATGGCCAAATCCTTAAGAGCTTAAAATACTCACTTCAAGCTGCTGCAGACCTACATATTGCCTGGCTCTTAATTGAGCCCTCCTTCCTGCTCCTCTCTCCATATCCTTTTATGAAGAGCTCTAATTTGAGCCTTTTATAAGCTGCAGATTTTCCTAGAAACTCAATCTTTAGAGATTTTAGAAGAAAAATGTTTTTTTTCAGTAAAATGGGGGCAAAGAAAATGACCTGAAAAATACATAGGATATTTTTAAGAAATGTCTTATATATTGGCAGATTTGTGTGTATTTTAAATCCAAATAGGATCACATTTCTGAATTAATGAATTTGTTAGTGGTTGAAGGATATTCTTTTCTGATACAGAGATCCCACATCATTTTACATATATACATTAAAAAAATAACATGTGGGCTGTTTGGAGGTATTACTAGGTGTTATTTATAAAGCCATATACTGAACTCAATAGTAAAGCAGTATGCAACCAGCTCACAGGCTTCCCCTAGTGGTGGCTTCCAGCAAGGACTTTCTTAAATCTATGAGGGAACATTATCAATACATCTGCACAATAATTCAGATGCCCTCCACACCTACCATTCTGCATGACGAGAAGAGGAAGGATGTGGAAGCTCATGTGAAGGGTTTAATAGCTTCCAGGCTGTTAAACCAACAACACCCTGAAGTCACAAGGACATTCTACACATCAATTGATTTTAAAATAAATTTACAAAGGAGCCAAAGAGAGATCACGATTGGCAAGAAGTGGTGAGGAAATAGCTTGCAGGCTATTTACACCTTAAATAGAATGATTTGATAATTTACTGACATGAAGTTGCTGTTCCAAAATCAATGCAAGAGGAAATCTTATGCCTCTCCTGTGAAGGACACCTGGGCTGATGAAGCCCAGGCAAGGACTAAGCAGACTGGGTGGTCAAGTCTAGGAGACTATAGAAATAACATGTAGAAGTTATCATCCCTCTAAGCTGCTGATTACTATTCCTTGAACATGACCGGATGGAGACCGATTTCTAATTTGTTGTTTTTTTTAACTCTTACCTGTATAGTTAAGTTACCATGTGTAAGGAGTACGACAAGTATACAGAAAATGTAAAGAGGAGCTGCTACAATTTACATCTCGACCATTCCAGATTCTTCACTACTATCACCCAGGATGTCAATTTTGATGTAGATCAAGAACACTACCAGCCAGATGACATTGCTGGAAAATCAGAGACTGCTGCTACACTGAAACTGGAAGCCGGAGCAGGGCAAATATGTGCTTGTTTTTTTTTTTTTGTTGTTTTTTTTTTGTTACACTTTCTGAGAGACCAGAAGGAGATATATATCTGCAAAGAGTTTGTATGTTCTCTCTGTTTTTGCGTGGGTTTCCTCTGGGTCCTCCGGTTTCCTCCCACACTCCAAAACATAATGGTAGGGTGATTAGATTGTGAGCCCCTTTGGGGACAGGGACTGATCTGGCAATTTCTGTGCAGCACTGCGTCATCTGTGAGCGCTATATAAATAAAGGAATTATTGTCAAAAAAATAGTCTTTCCCAAAGAATTATTATTCTTTGGTAAAGGTTGGTAAGTCACTGCTGAGGCTATTGATTGATTTTCTGGATCAGCATTTCAAAAGACAGCACTTGTAATACTGCTACATTTTCCCAACTAAAAGGGAAGTTTATCAAGCCAGCACCCCACAATTCTGACACCAAAAACATAAATAAATGGCGCTTCGCTAATCCCTGTTAGAAAAGTGGATACCGTCTATAAACCAGATTTACCAATGCAACTTTTTCAAAAGTCCCAACCTCTATGGTGGTATAGAAAGTGAAGACACATTTTAGATCTGGCTTTTATTATTGCTTTTACATCTGATTTCTGTCTTCAAAATATCTCACAATCGTTGCATCTGCCCATTTACTCCAGATCTGCAAATATTGTGTGCTTTTTCAACTTAAAAATTGTACATCCTCTGTAGAAATTGACACCCCATGTGCCACAGTGAACAAGAAATTTATCTACTATCAAAATCCACCGTGATAAACCAGGAGCAATTACTCATAGCTCCAGGAACCATGACTGTTATATCTGTTCATGGCCTTGTTCCTTCTAAAATCCATTCTTAAAAATATTCTAATATCCTGAAGGGCTCTGAGGACGCTACCAGAATCCCCCATACTGTTTCACAGTGCAGAGCAGGTATCCCCCTGTGTGCAGTAATCTCACACAGTGAGAGGGAGTCTGTGAAGATACAGCTCTGGTTATATCCCTAGAGGCCCTCTAGCTCATTAGCATAACATTACAAGTTGATTTAAGAAGGAAGGAGCCCCTTGATAAAAAAATATCACTTATGTAACCCATAAACAGGATAATAATAATCTTTATTTATATAGCGCCATCAAATTCCGTAGCGCTTTACAAATCATAGGAGACATGTACAAATATAATATTACATTAGAGAGTACAAACATTCATATGGAACAATAGGAGTGAGGGCCCTACTCGCAAGAGCTTACAGTCTATGAGGATGAGGGGGTGACACAAGAGCTTACAGTCTATGAGGATGAGGGGGTGACACAAGAGCTTACAGTCTATGAGGATCAGGGGATGACACAAGAACTTACAGTCTATGAGGATGAGGGGGTGACACAAGAGCTTACAGTCTATGAGGATGAGGGGGTGAAACAAGAGCTTACAGTCTATGAGGATGAGGGGATGACACAAGAGCTTACAGTCTATGAGGATGAGGGGATGACACAAGAGCTTACCGTCTATGAGGATGAGGAGGTGACACAAGAGCTTACAGTCTATGAGGATGAGGGGGTGACAAAAGAGGTTACAGTCTATGAGGATGAGGGGGCGATACAAGAGCTTACAGTCTATGAGGATGAGGGGATGACACAAGAGCTTACAGTCTATGCGGATGAGGCGTGACACAAGAGCTTACAGTCTATAAGGGTGAGGGGGTGACACAAGAGCTTACGGTCTATGAGGATGAGGGGGTGACACAAGAGCTTACAGTCTATGAGGATGAGGAGGTGACACAAGAGCTTACAGTCTATGAGGATGAGGGGGTGACACAAGAGCTTACAGTCTATGAGGATGAGGGGGTGACACAAAAGCTATAAGAGCTTGTATAATGCTCCAGCCATTCTTTATAAGGGAACACTATAAAATAAATTAATAAATAAAAAATTCTGCTGCTTGCACCGGCCATCAGCTGCCATCTTATATACAAAGTCCAAGGTGAATGATAAAGACTAGTCCCTGACACGCCACGATATTGTCACTGAATGTTTTTCAGTACTGTATATTGCATCAACGTTCTTCTATATATAAATGTTCTACACAGCAATTATACCAAAGAAAACAAAATGTTTTCAAAAGTATTTGGTGTCGCAAACAAATCAAAGAAGTAAAAATGGAAAAATATGAGACATAAATGTTCAGTAAATTATCCTTTTTATTTTTAGCCGAACACAGTTTCCACCTACAGCAGAAGAAAATACAGTGTTGTGTCTTTGAGAAAGAAGACATGGAACAAAGGGCGTTCATTCAGAGACAACACTCGGGGTGTACATTAGTGGATTACACAGTGTGTGTTTAGAATAAAACAAAATCAAAGGTATTCTAAGCCGAGCCGAAAGGATTTCATGAGGCATTTAATCATACTCTTTAAGGTGAGGAAAGTCAAGTGTAACTGTGTGGTATTCATCACGGGGTGAAATACACCGGGGAGACATTTAGCACAGGTTTAAACAATGTGTCGGCACCCAGTAAACACAAGGAACTTTTTTCTCTAGTTTGATATTTACAGTAAAGACATAGGGGCACATTTACTTACCAGGTCACGCGAGTTCACTAAAAGTGCGTCCTGTGTAATGAAGGACATGACAGGCGATGTAGTCAGTGTATGATCTCCCTTGTAGTGCCATCTTACTATGTGTGATGCAATTTCCTTTATAATGGGTTCATTGCCATAGAGCTTCCTTGGGCTATAGTAATGGACAGTATGAGGTATTAAGTTTTACTGTCAACTTTGCAAAAGTCATGTAACTTATGATGTGTTAAAAATTCACACGTCTTAAATTTACACTAGTTGACCCATCATTAAATAGGACCATAGAAGGGTTTATGCCTAAATTGAATGATAGGTTCCCTATAATTTCTCAATACATCAATATTTAAATGTCAAACCAGAAAGACCATCCAGACAATCAAATTGCATATTTCTGGAGCCTCTATAGAAACACCATTGAAGTGAACAGTCATCAAAAACTAGATGAAGCCAAGTTTAACTTGACAGCTAATGAGTTGAGGGAAGAGTTGCTGCCATCCTTAAGGGCTCATTCAGACGCCCGTATATACGTCCCCATAGACGGCAATGGCGGCGCGGTGGCAGTACAATGCCACAGGGAAAAGATAGAGCACAGGGAAAAGATAGAGCACTCTCTAACTTTTCCCATGTCACATCTCCATATTTTCATTTTTTTTCATTTGTCCTTCCTTTATTGAGAGCCAAAGCTACAGGTGGTCAAACACAGAGCTCCTTCCATTGCCCCTTATTTCTGCAATATAAACAGTACGTTTCCAGCTCAAATCCCACGAGTCAAGGAATTGGATAAAAACTTTTCTTTATTCGGACATCATATAAAAGACAATGGACACACTGTAATTTCCAACGCATTTCAGGCGCAGTGCGCATGATTAAGGGCGCATACTGCGCCTGAAACGCGTTGGAAATTACGGTGTGTCCATTGTCTTTTATATGATGTCCGAATAAAGAAAAGTTTTTATCCAATTCCTTGACTCGTGGGATTTGAGCTGGAAACGTACTGTTTATATTGTTTGAAGCCCTCAACATGGAATGAGGATCCGTGCTCTCCCTTCTCAAGGTAAAGATACGTGGTTGGAGCTGAAAACTGCCTGTTGGCATTTTATTGCACCCTTATTTCTGCCTATTCTGTGTATTTGGCTTAGTCTTACAATAACTGATTCAAAACCTGATGAAATAATGGAGATGTGAACTGGCCCTTAACTTGACTTTTTTCCCTGTGGTTATATTAAGTTTCCTAACAATTAAGAATGGCATCAACTTTACATTATAAACATTTAATACATGTTCAGGTCTATCCTACTACACTAAATATATGTCAGAAAGCCATTGCCCTGTGTTCTGGATATTTGACTAGAACTTGGCTGGAGTAGTAGTGACTTACAAAATGTTGTAGCTGGTGTGCATTCATCCCCTCAGTATGCCGCACACGTGTTGAAGGTACACAGGAGGCTATAAGGATTTTTCTCTATTTGGCGGCAGATAAAGACTGCCATGGACCCTGGACTGAATGAATATTATAGCCCCTACACGTTTGAAATGAACTTTCTACATATGGTTCCAGAATCAAGCTTCCTGGGAATGGAGGATGTGTCCCTTCTGCCTGCTTTCAATCTGTGGTTTCAGGACCTTTGGAGGACCTTCAAAGGTCATGAAATGGCTCTTCCATAAATGTGTGCAGGAGGAACAGTTTATGATAATTTCATGGGTGAAGGTCTTTCTCAGTATAAAATTTGGAGGTTGTTTGAGTGGCCTTTTGAAGGCTTGGGCCCCAGGATACCTTCCAAACCTATATTATAATCCACTACTGTCTGTATTCCATGGTAATTCATGAGGAAATTGTGATATAATATGAAATTATTTGTTTATATTTCAGATGAAATGTCTTGCTTATGAGAATGTGATAATGGAAAATATAGAGAAATGAATAAAAATATGATTAAATTAAAAATTGCCATTGTACATATTGCTGTCCATGAAGCAAAGAGCTTTTTATATGCATGCATGCTAGTCCTGTAAGAAGAAGGTAAAGGCATGACCGGAGCAGACAAACAGGTGTCCTAGAGCCTTCCGAAAATAATATTGCTTACAGAAGACCATCCAGTGACTCAAAGAACTTTTATAAATTTAATGTTAAAAGGTTGACTCAAATTCTGCATAAATTCTTCTATTTTATTGGACACACATGGTGAAAAGAAACAAATGCTTAATTGAAGGCTTGGCTGCGCCGTTACTTTTGAACGTAGTCTCAGCAATGAAATCATGTACATTTAATCAATTTACCAAAAGTTTACTTATGCGAAAGGAAATATTACTTATTAAGCAAAATCCTCAAAAATGTAAACAACATTAGGAAAGTTCTTTGAAGTGCTGTACTGTAATAGGAAAGGTAAGAGTGCACACAGAGTTTACAGCAACACAGTATGCATTTCAATGAGCGGGAGAGTTCCTGGGAATCTGGCCTCGGCATGGCCCTGCAGCCTGGAGGTCACCCATCCTAGACTTATCCTCGTATTAAGGAAAATTGGGATGTATAGATCTTTTAAGACTTTTATATGGAGTGTTTTTATGCTTTTTTCCAGACATCTTTTCTTACAAAAAACTGTAAGACACATTCTGTATCACTGTATAGATGAACAACGTTGCAGCTGTTAATAAAATGTGTTGCATATCTGTAACTTGTGGACAGGGACGATTTTAGACAAAGAGGGGCCCTGGGAAAAAATAAAAGTGGGGCCCAAAACTAAAACTATTTTTTGAACAGTAACATTCAGTAATAATAATAACACTTTGTACAGTAGTTTACAAACAGTAGTATGCAGGGGAATAACTAGGAGAGGCAGGGCCCATTAGCAGCCTTCTGAATGGTGTCCCCTTCTACATATTTGTATACTCACACATGCAAGTTATAATCACACACTTATGTCATGCAGACACATATAGAGCATATACACAAACAGACAGTGCCATATACAAATGCACATCATACATACACACATACAGTATATACACACACCATACACCATATACACATACATACATGTAGATGATAGATATATTTGAGTGATAAATAGATACAGTAGTAGAGAGATAGAAGATCCATTGATGGATAGATAATAAGCTTGAGGAAGGCTAAAACCTTGAGCCGAAACATCGCTTTGAATATGGAATAAATCCACTTATCTTTTTGCACAATTCTACATCTGGAGTGCCGTTATAACCTTTCTATATACTATTTTTGGAGGACCTGAAGCCCGGCCCTGGTTAGCGTGCACCCAGTTTTTCTTTTCATATGTTTGTGCTGCTTGGATATCTTTTTGTAGATAGATAACTAGATAGATATGATAGATAATATGATGGATTTTATGATAAATAATAGAAGATAGATAGGAAGACATACAGATAAATAGATAGACAAAAAGCTGGATAGATAAATGATTAGATAGACAAATATATAAATAGGAAACAGACAAATTATAGGAGATAGATAACTAGACAGATAGATGATAGATAGATAGATAGATAGATAGATAGATAGATATAGAAGAAGTAAAATCCAAGTCAGCACAATCTTATGGACTCCTAATAAGGAGGGGTGCAGCGCCCCCAAAGGTTCTGGCTTGATCCTCTTGTAGATAAATAAAGTAAAAAGCGGGCAGCACTCCATGGTTCAAAATTTCAAAATAAAAGGTGAACTTTATTGAACAAGTGGCGACGTTTCGGTGTGTAACACCTTCATCAAGCAACAAACAAGTGACCCACATGGGATATATATAGCAAAACATGGTAAGTGATTGGCATAAAGAGGCGTGTCTTAAAGTGCCTGTGCAATATTGCGTTATTCATCATTGTACAAATATATATAAAAAAATACATTCAAAGATAAAGTGCATCAGTTTCAAGTACATGTATATAACAATGTCGTTCTCTGTACAATTATACAGTACAAAGTGTAATCATAAAGTGTGCAAGTGCAAAGACTGGCGTGTAAAGTAGAGGTTAAAATTACCCAAAAGGCTCTGGAGAGAACTTTCTTGGTGGAAGCTTCTGGTCCACAGCTGATACAATCTTAGCGTCTGTGGATCCAACCTGCACATGTGCAGTGGAGCCCTAAGGCTGCTGAGAAGACATCTTGGAAAAGGGCAACCAAGCCCTCAATGCAGTGTGCACTGAGGCCAAGAAAATGAACAACAAATGACCTGTGACAGCAACTTAAAATGAAAAAATGAGCACATACACATTAACCTAAGTATTGGGGATAAGAGGATGGCTCTCATTACCATGGCGGCAGGATAGTAATATACACCTCTACGTAGTATACATAGATTCAAGGTGATTTGCGCCTGGTGCCCACTATGGTGATGCATCACCTAATGAGAGATCGGTAAAGCACATAAGAATGCGCGCCAGTGGGATATTAAGTGAGTATAATCACATCCCAAGGAGGTGGTAAGATCCCACAGGGGAGATGGAGCATATATCACGCTCACACCCTCCAGCGTGGGCATCCAAAAACCACTACAGCTGGCAACCTACTCAGTCCCACAAATATGTGGGTATTTTGTGGCACAATTTGGCGCTTAATCCCTACACAGCCATGGATATATTGTATAGATATATGTTATAGTTATCAACCAGCCGGCACAGGGCACAAGATGTAAAGGAGAAACCAACAAAAGAAAAACATCATAATGGTTCATATAAACAATTTGAAGTAACATCCACCAAGAGATGTCATCCATCCGATGTGCTGACTTGGATTTTACTTCTTCTATATCATTGGCACCAAGGTTGCTTTGCACGTCTTTTTCTTCAATTTTCATCAATATGGAGTCTACTCCAGGTGACTTTTTGAAAGTGTTCACTTACACGGATGAAGATCAGGAAATGATCATACAGAGATCACAAGGGGATGCGACTTTCCTGAAAAACCAGGTGATATTGACCTCAAACGAAGATTTGAAACCTTGTCCAAAAGATTAGTGACTTTTATAACTGCACATGGTTACATTGGGGTAATACTATAAAGCCCCCCCAGATGAGGTGGTAACTGTGAAAAAATGAACTGAACTGGACTCATAGACCATAAATGACACTAAACTGGACTCTTAGACTAAACCCCTTCAAGCTGCATTAGTTTAACCTGGATAATGTTTTATAAGGAATGTATATAACCCATTTGTGATTGATGCTATATCCATGTAACGAGTGACTGAGATACAACATGAATATTGATCTCTACTTCTTCAGATTAATCTGTTTACCATCTATATATGTTCAGATGATATTGAAAAAATTCCTTTGCCCAATCGGATGGATGACATCTCTTGGTGGATGTTACTTCAAATTGTTTATATGAACCATTATGATGTTTTTCTTTTGTTGGTTTCTCCTTTACATCTTGTGCCCTGTGCCGGCTGGTTGATAACTATAACATATATCTATACAATATATCCATGGCTGTGTAGGGATTAAGCGCCAAATTGTGCCACAAAATACCCACATATTTGTGGGACTGAGTAGGTTGCCAGCTGTAGTGGTTTTTGGATGCCCACGCTGGAGGGTGTGAGCGTGATATATGCTCCATCTCCCCTGTGGGATCTTACCACCTCCTTGGGATGTGATTATACTCACTTAATATCCCACTGGCGCGCATTCTTATGTGCTTTACCCATCTCTCATTAGGTGATGCATCACCATAGTGGGCACCAGGCGCAAATCACCTTGAATCTATGTATACTACGTAGAGGTGTATATTACTATCCTGCCGCCATGGTAATGAGAGCCATCCTCTTATCCCCAATACTTAGGTTAATGTGTATGTACTCATTTTTTCATTTTAAGTTGCTGTCACAGGTCATTTGTTGTTCATTTTCTTGGCCTCAGTGCACACTGCATTGAGGGCTTGGTTGCCCTTTTCCAAGATGTCTTCTCAGCAGCCTTAGGGCTCCACTGCACATGTGCAGGTTGGATCCACAGACGCTAAGATTGTATCAGCTGTGGACCAGAAGCTTCCACCAAGAAAGTTCTCTCCAGAGCCTTTTGGGTAATTTTAACCTCTACTTTACACGCCAGTCTTTGCACTTGCACACTTTATGATTACACTTTGTACTGTATAATTGTACAGAGAACGACATTGTTATATACATGTACTTGAAACTGATGCACTTTATCTTTGAATGTATTTTTTTATATATATTTGTACAATGATGAATAACGCAATATTGCACAGGCACTTTAAGACACGCCTCTTTATGCCAATCACTTACCATGTTTTGCTATATATATCCCATGTGGGTCACTTGTTTGTTGCTTGATGAAGGTGTTACACACCGAAACGTCGCCACTTGTTCAATAAAGTTCACCTTTTATTTTGAAATTTTGAACCATGGAGTGCTGCCCGCTTTTTACTTTATTTATCTACAAGAGGATCAAGCCAGAACCTTTGGGGGTGCTACACCCCTCCTTATTAGGAGTCCATAAGATTGTGCTGACTTGGATTTTACTTCTTCTATATCATTGGCACCAAGGTTGCTTTGCACGTCTTTTTCTTCAATTTTCATCAATATGGAGTCTACTCCAGGTGACTTTTTGAAAGTGTTCACTTACACGGATGAAGATCAGGAAATGATCATACAGAGATCACAAGGGGATGCGACTTTCCTGAAAAACCAGGTGATATTGACCTCAAACGAAGATTTGAAACCTTGTCCAAAAGATTAGTGACTTTTATAACTGCACATGGTTACATTGGGGTAATACTATAAAGCCCCCCCAGATGAGGTGGTAACTGTGAAAAAATGAACTGAACTGGACTCATAGACCATAAATGACACTAAACTGGACTCTTAGACTAAACCCCTTCAAGCTGCATTAGTTTAACCTGGATAATGTTTTATAAGGAATGTATATAACCCATTTGTGATTGATGCTATATCCATGTAACGAGTGACTGAGATACAACATGAATATTGATCTCTACTTCTTCAGATTAATCTGTTTACCATCTATATATGTTCAGATGATATTGAAAAAATTCCTTTGCCCAATCGGATGGATGACATCTCTTGGTGGATGTTACTTCAAATTGTTTATATGAACCATTATGATGTTTTTCTTTTGTTGGTTTCTCCTTTACATCTTGTGCCCTGTGCCGGCTGGTTGATAACTATAACATATATCTATACAATATATCCATGGCTGTGTAGGGATTAAGCGCCAAATTGTGCCACAAAATACCCACATATTTGTGGGACTGAGTAGGTTGCCAGCTGTAGTGGTTTTTGGATGCCCACGCTGGAGGGTGTGAGCGTGATATATGCTCCATCTCCCCTGTGGGATCTTACCACCTCCTTGGGATGTGATTATACTCACTTAATATCCCACTGGCGCGCATTCTTATGTGCTTTACCGATCTCTCATTAGGTGATGCATCACCATAGTGGGCACCAGGCGCAAATCACCTTGAATCTATGTATACTACGTAGAGGTGTATATTACTATCCTGCCGCCATGGTAATGAGAGCCATCCTCTTATCCCCAATACTTAGGTTAATGTGTATGTGCTCATTTTTTCATTTTAAGTTGCTGTCACAGGTCATTTGTTGTTCATTTTCTTGGCCTCAGTGCACACTGCATTGAGGGCTTGGTTGCCCTTTTCCAAGATGTCTTCTCAGCAGCCTTAGGGCTCCACTGCACATGTGCAGGTTGGATCCACAGACGCTAAGATTGTATCAGCTGTGGACCAGAAGCTTCCACCAAGAAAGTTCTCTCCAGAGCCTTTTGGGTAATTTTAACCTCTACTTTACACGCCAGTCTTTGCACTTGCACACTTTATGATTACACTTTGTACTGTATAATTGTACAGAGAACGACATTGTTATATACATGTACTTGAAACTGATGCACTTTATCTTTGAATGTATTTTTTTATATATATTTGTACAATGATGAATAACGCAATATTGCACAGGCACTTTAAGACACGCCTCTTTATGCCAATCACTTACCATGTTTTGCTATATATATCCCATGTGGGTCACTTGTTTGTTGCTTGATGAAGGTGTTACACACCGAAACGTCGCCACTTGTTCAATAAAGTTCACCTTTTATTTTGAACCATGGAGTGCTGCCCGCTTTTTACTTTATTTAGATAGATAGATAGATAGATAGATAGATAGATAGATTATAAGAATTCAACCAAGGGGTATTAACCCCTCAACAACATGGCCCTTTTTTGTTTTTTCATTTCCATTTTTTACTCCCTACCTTCAAAAATCTATAACTTTTCTACTTTTACATGTAAAGAGCTATGTGATGGCTTGTTTTCTGTGTAAAAAATATCAATTCATAGTTACGGTATTGAATATTCCATGCCATGTACTGGGAAGCGCAGTCAAAAGCGCATTTGAGCTGTTTTCTTGTGGGCTTGGATTGTATGGCTTTCACTGTGTGCCCCAAATGACATGTCTACTTTGATCTTTGGGTTGCTGTGATCACAGAGGTACCAATTTTGTAGAGGTTTTATAATGTACAAAACTTAAAACCTCCCGTACAGAAATTCTTTTTTTTTCATCTTCTGGCACAAATATCTTTTTCATACTTTGGTGTACGGAGCTGTGGGTGGTGTCATTTTGTGTGACTTCTGATAACATATTCAATGCTAGGACTGTACACCCTTTTGATCACTTTTTATTGACTTCAAAATGGCAAGAAAGTGCCATTTTTCAATTTTGGTTTTCCGCCACCAGGTTAAACGCAGTGAAAAAACGTTATTATAGTTTGATAGATCTGGCATTTCCGGATGCGGCGATACCTAATGTGTTTATGACTTTTACTGTTTATTTATATTTATATCACTTCTAGGGAAGGGGGTGATTAGAATTTTTAGGTTTTTTCAATTATAATTTTTTTTTTACTTTTTTTAATTTTTACTTTCACTATTTTTCAGAACCCCTAGTGTACTTTAACCCTAGGTGATCTGATCGATCTTACCATATGCCTCCATACTACAGTATGGCAGTATATGGGGATTTTCCACCTCATTAATTAAAATGTGCAAATCACACTTTGTAATGAATGGGTTAAAATGAGACAACCTCGCGTCTTCGGAAGACCCGAGGCTGTCATGGCGACCAATCTCTGCTCCCTGATGACATCACGCCCATGTGCTGCCATCCTTTTGAAGCCGCCGGAAGCCTTGCTGGCGGCGATCGACAGGATAATAACAAGGACGGTGCTATCACCGATAGTGTGCGTTACTGGTAAGTCTTTGCTGCTATATCCACCGGAAGAGGAACGCGTGCCATAATAGTACAGAAGGGGTTAAAAGAACAATACATCCTCAGTCCAAAAAAGTTTGCATGTTAGGGGCCCTCTTAGGACAGAGGACCCTGGGCAAATGCCTAGTTTGCCAACCCCTAACGTCGACCCTGCTTGTTGACATACTACAAACTGAGCTACAACTTGCTTCTTTTTTCCAAGTATATTTTTTTATTGAATAGTTTGGTGCCAGGTATCATGATGTATCATATTCTGTATCATCATGATAATAATTAACGGAGGAGATGTCAGGTTAAAATATATAGTAAAGAATAATCACCCTTTATCTGCAACACAGCCTTTTTTCCCTCTGTTTACATTATTCCCCGGCTGGGAACTTGTGAGAATCCCATGACTGCTGTGGTCTATCACAATTCACAAAAAAACATACCTCACACTTCAAAATACTCTCCATAAATTAGTGGTTCAGTGTTTCTAAGTGAAAGATTACACTATTTTTGAGCAGCTCAAGATTATGACGTCTGTATCTTTGATTTGCGGTGAGTACAGACCTAGCAGCTGTGAGTCACATGTCCACCTCCTCTTTGCATAAAACCTCTATGCAATGTGACAGCTCCAGAAGCCTCTGTCCTGCTGCTTGTAACACAGGATTTGGTAGTGATTTCTGAATTTAAAAAAAGGGTTAAAGGAAAGGAAAGAGTAGGATAAGAACCAAAATAAGTGGACGAGGCCGCCCTCTGCTCTGAAAAGATATCTTGCAAAGTCCTTTATTTATCTGTACAATTCATTTATGTAAACATTGTTGAAAAATTTGTAAAAATTTAACAACACATATTCGGATACACTATTTTTGTATACCTCTCTACTGAATAATGAAGCATCAACCATAGCACCAGACTACAAGCAAACCCCAAGTAGTCTGATCCACTGTTTGACTATTGATGATTTTCTTCCTTTACAATTTCTTTTCGAAATGTCATCAATTGATAAAGCACAATAACGTACAATTACATTTATGAAAGGAGAAGAAAGACAATCGTGGCACTCACCGATGCAGTCTTCAAATTTTATTCACAGATATGCTGGTAATACAGGACCCCGACGTGCGGCAAGGGGACGGGCCGTTTCGCGCTTTGTAGCGCTTTCTCTAGCCTCTGACCCCCTGACAATTACATTTATCTTTCGCTTAAAGGAAATTTACCATCAAAATCCATCATGACAAACCAGGGGCGCTTACTGATAGATCTAGGCCCTGTGACTGAGGTAATCTTATTATATTTGTTATCCATGGCCTCAATCCTTCTAAAATCTACTCTTAAAAATATTCTAATTAGCCTGAAAGTCACATCTCCCCTCCCACTGTGTTCTAGAACTTCCTGTGAGGCAGGGAAATTACATCAGGCGGAGAGAGGAGGCAATTGCTGAGGGATCAGGGGCCAGGGTGAGACAGTCTACAGTCAACTTGTGAATCTGAAGCATAAGATCTTAAAAGTTTGTTTTAGAAGGATGGAGGCCATTGATAACAAATATTAGAAGATTACCACACTCACAGTGCCTGGATCTATGAGTAAGTGCTCACGGTTCACCCATGCTTGTTTTGGATGCTTAATCTTAATGGAATATGCTTACCCATGTCTAAATTAGTAATTTTTTATTCTATTTTTTAAATACAAGCATATTTTTTTTTATAAAGGCCTATAAAATCTGATCTGTAGTCATCTCGTTTGCACTAAAAGGTGATTACCTCATTCTGTACATTTACTTACAGCTATGTTTCCTCAAAAATAAGCTTTGATAAACATAAAATCAAGCTTAACGGTTAATGTAATGCAAATTGTGCTGCTTTTATTTGCTACAATTACAGACCATGAAATGACTGACCCTGAGACATTTTCTAATTAGCTTAACACTACTAGAGTTTGTACATGTTTGGTTTTTTTTTTCCGACCCCAAAAATGTGGTAGTAAAGGTTAATTTAACTTCTAGTCTCATATCAATTTTATTAGTTCAGAGCAGTTAATAATAGGTTGTCTTTACCAAAGATGTGTGTAGTAATAATTTCTTCCATTATTAGAATGATTTTTTTCCCGCTGATGATTATAGCCTCTTTGGTTATAAAGCAGGAAGTGTCAATCAGACGGACATAATGAAAAGGTTTGCCTTGTCGATGATAAGCTCTTATGAAATAATTGTCTGTAACTTCTTTAACCTAAAATGTTGGTTTTTGAATGGTCATACAATTATATAGGTTAAAAGGGTCAAATCATTAAGTGCTCGAAGTGAACTTGAATTGAATTTAGACGTCTGACTTGTAAAATAAATTGCATGTATTCGGTCGATTGAAAAGAGCTTAATATGAAAATAATATTTTATTTCAATTTGTTGAGTGTCAATTTTAGAAAGCTGCTCATTTAATAAGAAAGCTGCGAAGGCACTGAATACCTTTAGAAACAATTGTAAAGAATCGAAATACAGGAAATTGTTTTAGAATGCACCAGTTCAATAGAAGAAGACAACTTTCTTCTGATCAATTGCCTTATGTGCCCCTAAAATTCTTACTTAGGGCTATTTCACACACAGCTTTATCAGCCTGTGCCTATGAACCTGGCAGAGCCGTGTGTCATGGATTGATCCCACTGTGAGAATGGGATTCCTCGCATCATATCCATTGATTATGCATGGAATCCCTGCTTCCCCTCTGAACAGCAGCACTGTAGTGTCATTTACAGTGTTGGCGCTGCTGTTTAGAGGAGGGAAGCAGGGATTCCTTACATCATATATCGATAAGCTTCAAGGAATCCCATTACTGTGGGGTTGTCAGCCCCAGAAACAAGATTCTACATGATCCATTTCACTTTGTGAAGCACCCCTTAAAATGATAACCCTATATGCTTAACTAGACTAGACTACTAATTCAATTCACAAATTCGTAGAATACATGAGGTATGCAGACTCATTTGTCTATTCAAGAAAGGGGAGGACACATCTATATAGAATACCCCCTTCCTTCTTTACTTTCTTTAGACAACACACATACACCTCCCCAGAATGAAATGTTTTGCCCCAGTCAAAAGAAAAATCTTCAAATAGTATTAAATGTATGAATAGTTGAGCCCATTGGACACATTGGGGATCATTTACTTACAGGGTCACTAGAGTTCACTGAAAGTGCATTGTCCGTGTATACTTCTTCATGCGGTGATTCACTAAGATCATGCTCCAGAAATATGGCTCTTCCCCACACTTGACTTGAGTTCACCATCATTTTTGTGGTGCACCTTTAACATAGGGCGTGTGACACAATTTAAAGGTTAAATCCCACGCTCAGTCTAAATCAGTTGGACCATCTGACAGCTACCCCCCCCCCCTTTTTGTGTCGCATGGAAGCCATCGCAGCTGTGCCATAAAAGGATCGCGTGCACCAGAGCACAGCGCAGAAACTTTATAAATACCTGTGCAAGCTGTTTAAGCCCCGAAAATTATGCTCAGTCTGACAAAAGTGCCAACTGCGACCCATAGTAAATGAGCCCCACTGTTCCATAACCTTGACCAGTATGGCAGCACTGTTCAGATGTGGCATGCTTTGTATCACTTCTGCCAAGTCTTGACACATCACATGCTGCTCCTCCACAATGGGAGCCCAGTCAATGTAGCCTCCAATGCACATTTTTTTTGCGTGGATAGCCACACAGTTTATCTATTTGTTAATTTTCAACAGTACTTATACAATAACAAAAAAAAAAGAAAAGAACAGATTATACGTGGCTAGCACTATTCTCTTAGTTATACACAAAATAACAGGTACAGGAAGAAAAACCTGTGCAATGTATCTGTGCTGCAATAACCTTAAAAATACTGTACTTTTGACCTGTTTCAGGCTGTGCCGTTCTTCAGATAAAATAAAACATGGTCAGTACAGTTTGCCTCCCTACGGATATATCTGGGTCACTAAGTGCGGGGTATCCTGGGGCATCAACTTGACAGCATTCTCCTTGTCATTCTTCGTGTGATACAGATTTATTTGGAAATGGCAAGGATGATGGAAGATGGTTTTTTTGGTGCAAGGAGATCATGGAGAGAAGTTGGAAGGACCTGTTACCTTTAAGGTCGGCTACTCGATGAACCTGGGAGCTAATATGGCTGCAGGAAGTGACTTCTTCTTAAAGCTACATTAGCATAGAGCACAAATATCTGGGTTTTCCGGACATATTGTACTTGTGACTGTACACATTGGCTGTCACGTTCTATTTCTGGCTCTAGATATGCCATAAATGTGTTTTATGTGTGCTGGTATTTGTCAGATTCCCCGTTAAGCAAATGTTATTCCTTTGCTATATATTTGCCCCATTTTGTAAATGATTATATTTACATCCAAATTTCTTTTTTTGACATTGCCTCCATTGAGTTGACATAAGGCTTTCTTATTGTCAGTCATTTTATAATTTGGCCCCTAGTATAATGTAAGTGATAGTTTATAGCAATGTAAGCAGTCAGCATCTGATCTTCATATCCTTTGACATGTTATTCGTATTGGGTGGTATGAGTGAATTCATTGTGTGCTTTGTTTTTGTGCGCCGGGTCATCTATTATTACCTGTTTTTTCCATTTTATTATTACACTTTGTAAACAATTAAAAGGCACTGTTTACATGTTGGGTATGAAAAAAGGAGTAAATGGAACAAATTAATAATAAATCATAATAATAAATCTTTATTTCTACTGCATGATCATAATTAACAGCGCTTTACAGATCATGGGGTCAGATAAAATAAGAAATTGCAGAGTGGTAAATATAGTCATATAACAATAGGGCCTGGTCACAAGAGCTTACAATCTAGGAACAAGCCAACAAATTAGGGCAAGCACATATTTACTACCAAAGGGAATGAAATCATCATTAATGGTACAGTCTTGTTTGTCAGTGGTCCTTTTCAAATGGGTCCAAATGTAACTGTAATAGTTACCCCCCTCCCAAATAAATAAACATTAATGCTCATCTTTCTTCCCTCTAGACAGAAGTGAAAGTGGAAAAAGGTATCTGGAAAGTGGTATAAGTATCCTGCTCAGCCATTGGGCCAAAACATGGAAGTTTTGACCTAGTGATGCCCCTGTGATCATATATTACTAATACAATGCAACTATATAGTAACACCTACTTTTCTAAAATAAGTTTGATGGAGGATGCAAGTTGTAAAAAGGTCAGATTTTTTTATACAACAAAAGTAGGAAGGACAAAGGTAAGACAAAAATAAAATAGCAAATTGGCCAAAATGGATAAAAACAGCAGAGTAATTGACCTAGGAAAAACAATATCACAAGAAAAAAAATAATTAGAAAAAAATAATTAAAAAAAACAACTTAGAAACACAGGTAAGTGGGATAAAAAACACACACATGCATAAGATGAACTGTAATGAAAGGTTAAAATTAGTCCAAAGGCAAACTGGGATAAACATATATTTATTAGAGATGAGCGAGTATACTCGTCCGAGCTTGATGCTCGTTCGAGTATTATCATACTCGAAACGGCTCGTTGCTCGGACGAGTATTTCCCCTGCTCGAGATCGAACATTTAATTAAGAAAACACAATGAAAAACAGTGAAGGATACAACGAAAACAGTGAACACAGTGAACACAGGATGTATGGAAACATCTGCAATGTGTTCTTCACACATATTATTCTTCACATACTATTGTGAAGAACACCGTTCGGCACGTGTGTCTTCGGATAAGTTAGCAGATGTACGGAACATCTGCAATGTGTTCTTCACTGTGTTATTTCAATGTATTCTTTCAGTGAAAACATCTGCAAACATCTGAAATGTGTTCTTCAGTGTTCTTTTAATGTAGTCTTTCAGTCTCCCATTGACTTCCATGGGGTTCGTTATTCGATACGAGCACTCAAGCATCGGGAAAAGTTGGTCTCGAAAAACGAGCACCCGAGCATTTTAGTGCCCGCTCATCTGAAATATCTATATATACAGTAAAGGACCCACACTTGGAAGGGGGTACCAAAATGGGTTCTCAACTAAGAGGTGAACTCCGAACCCAAAATTACAGTGGCCCTAGAATACAATGTTTAAGCAAAAATAAAGAATGACAATGTATAATAGAACAATACTAAAAATAGAGCAGTGGACCAGCAATCAGTGAGGGGGAAGGACAGGTGATTGGGAGGACTGGCAGGAGCCCCACATTTATCGCCACTGGTGGGAGGTTCCTGTAGGAAGGGCCCTGTAGTAATTGTTCCTAGCTGAACAAATACACTCAGCCAGCTTGTCCTAAAACACATTGCGCTAGTGAGACACCAGTCTGGAAGTTCAAAACTGGAAGTTGTGGTTCTGCCTCACAGTCCTGTCACTAGGGATACGTGAGGGTAAGTAACGTCCCTAAAAATCGTCATCGGTCATGTGAGTTGAAACCACAGCCTATGTCCCAGATCTTTTAGATGCCCCTGAGCTGATTTACTAGTAATATAAAGCAACTATATAGCACTTCTTAGGAGCAGTTTGTAAGAGGCCACAGTTTTTTCTCTGACCATCACCTGCAGTTTCTGAGAAAAGGTCAGTTTTTTATATGACCTTCAAAACGAGTAGTGTTTTTGTTTTATAATGGCTAAAGTTTTTTATTGGTACTTGTTGTTTCTTGGTTTTTTAATTTCTATTTTACTCTTACATTTGCTAACTATTTTTTTCTGTAACACATACATCAAATTGAAAAGGGCACATACAAGATGTGAAGTTATTGCTAAAAGGCCGAATAAAGGAAAAGTCCTGTGGTAAAGTACAAATCTCTACGATTAAAGACTAAATACAAAAGCGTTTATTTCAATGCTGTTCTACAAGCGAGCTGGTCATCCTAATACAATTACTCTCAAGACTTTTCCTCTGAAGGTCATACACTTCAGTCTTGGTCTAAACTAAATACATGGGGATGCAAGATATCTTAACATGGTGCTGCATGACAGGCATGTCAGAGAGCAAAGGAGCCACCAAGGCAGATGTTATTTTTAGAGCGTTGCTCCTCCAGAATACAAATTTGCAGCTACAATGCGAATACATAATAAGGGACAGTAATTTGTCATACTGAATGTCTTGTAGATTTATGGAAATTATGACAAAGAAGATCGTAAAGTTGCTGATATTTCTAAAATCGCCAGATTTGACATTTTACAAGCAACAAAGCAAAACAGTGACCTGGAGACCCAAAGCACTAAATATAATTTACTGAATGTTATCGAATACAGATCTTACATAGGAACCATTTCACATCTGTATTTTATTTGTTATTTATATTAAAATCAATATTGGGAACAAATAAGTACATTAATACAAGCTTAATTTAATAAAAGTTACTTGTTATTTTTTTAATTATTACATTCAGTATACAGACGGTCCCTGGGTTACGTACAAGATTGGTTCCATAGGTTTGTTCTTAAATTGAATTTGTATGTAAGTCAAAACTGTATGTTATATAATTGTAGATCCAGACCAAATATTTTTTTGCCCCAGTGACAATAGGAGTTTCAAAATTTTTTCCTGTAATGGGGCCAAGGATTATCAATAAAACTTCATTACAGACACTTTACCGCTGATCATTGCAGTCAGGGACTATAGTAAAGCATCTAAAGAGGTCACCAGAGGTCACAGGGGGCAGAGGGGTCCGTCTTTAACTAGGGATCATCTGTAAGTCGGGTGTCCTTAATTAGGGGACCACCTGTATTCAGTAGTTAGACTATAATTTGTTCCACAATCAGGAGTTTGAAGTAACCCAGGACTCTCCTTTGAACTTGCCAGAATTCTGATGACAAGGGCCTTGATGAGAGAAGTGACTCTTAACTTATTGAATGGAGTCTATAAACCCTTGTCCACTAGTTTTCATGATGTGCAGGGCATTTATAAAGCCCAATCCTCACCACTTTCCTGGACGCGGATTGGGATATGATCACCCTGGCCTGACTTATTTACTATATAGCTAAAATCTCCTCCAGGTCAGACCTGGTCTAAACAGATCCAACCTGGTGGAGAACCCTTCTGGATCTAGTAAGATCTGGTATGTCATAAGCCGGAAGGGGGAATTAAAACTAATTTAAATGCGGAAGAAACTTCCAGAAGGTAAACATGGGACATACTTAAGGAAATCTCTGTGGCCAAGGAAAAGCCCTGACTTAAAATCAATCAAACATCTCTGGAGAGACCAGAAAGCGACTGTTCTCTGACCCAAAAGCAATGTTTATTTTCCTTCATGCATTGTGCAACATCTATACGCCATGCACAATGCATGAAGATCCCAGAGGTCCCTATCTACGGATAGGTGACTTCCGCAAAAAGTAGAAAACACAAGGTAGGGAAAACACTATAGGCCATAATTACTATGCAATCTGCGGCAGTATTCTGGGGTAGACTGCACATAAATACATGTGCAAACTGCAAAGTGTTTCCGCCAGTATTGTGCAGCGAATGGACTATAAGGGGCGTTCCTGTGTGTATTTGCAATATGCATCACATTTATGTCGGCAGTTTGCCTCACTATTAATAATTGTAGGCATATGTCGGGCTTCTGTGGTAGTGAACCCCCTGGACCACCGCAGATGATGACACAAGCCGACACCTGGGACCGGAATCTAAGTGGCACCCAGTCTGCACCAGAGCCCGCCGCAAAGCAGGTTGTCCTTACTGGGGAGTGGTGCCACCAGGTCATTCCACAGGCGCAACTTGTCTGTGGTGGCAGCTAAGGTCAAAGTACAGAATCACCGGGCAATATCATGGTCAGAGACAGGCAGATGGTCAATAGAGGCGACAAGGATGCAAGGATGCCGGGGATGGAGCAGGAGGTCAGGGCTGGCAGCAAAGGATGAAGGTCAAGGTCAGGTCAGGGGGCACAATAGGGGTGGAGAGGTAAGTGTTCTCAATAATAGGCGCCACCTTGGAGAGGGGCATGGGTGTGCCTGGATCCGAGACATGGATCGCAGGGGCACCCGTGACAGCATATAGCTGCAAGATCAGACTACACATGGTTTCAATGTAGTCTGTTACCATGGTGAAGGAAATGTCTGCACAAGAGATGTATAAACAAAGTAAAGTGACATTTTTAACTTATTCGCAACAATGCACCATTTTTTATGCCTAGGGTTAATGTTAATAACAGTTAGTTGTCACTATGAACCTTTTTCAGTATTCAACAAGAAATCTATCTTACATAATTGAAATATATAATGAATTCATTGTATAAATGATCTGTAGGTCAGTGCATTCCTTATCCTTTGTTCCATTTACATATTATCCTTCTGTTCTCTTTAATAGAGGTATTTTCCTAGTATAATATTTCTGTACAATAGTTTAGAAATTGAGGATCTGCAGTAAAATAACTCATATATGTAGTTTGGCTCTAACTTTCCTTCAGGCAGTTTAATAGCCTTCTACAAAGCCAGGCTCAGCAGGTTGCACAATGTTGGTGCTGCCCTTCCCTAATGGAACCTTTGCTAAAATAACCAGGTCTATTTCCAGGGTGATAATCAATGGATTCTATACATCGCTTTCAAAGTGCACGATTTTCCAGTAAATGAAAAGAAAAATTCTACGAAAAACTGAAATGACTCTTCTGGCAACACTTCCAGAATTTGGAGCCAAAACACTTCAACTTCATTTCCCAATTTAACAAAAAGAAACTTGACTTGGCATATTAAAAATGCAACTGAATCCCAAATATTTTCTCATTTTCTAGGAAATCTTGAGATTTTTTTCTTTCGGTTTTACATACATGCTTTATTTTTTTACTTCTATATTCCATTCCATGGCTACAATGCACTTAGTGATGTTATGAACTGCGACACTTAAATTAAATTATACTAATCAGATAGATAAAAAGTCTGGAAAATGTTAAACATAATAAGTAATTTTATCCTTTTTTTTATCTAAGTCCTAAGAAGATTGCAGCTTTTTTATAGCCTGGCAAAATCATAAAACATTGCCACAGTGCCTGTTTTATTGCTATATTTTGGGTACATCTGTGAAGCTTGGCAGCCGACGGAATTCTTTAGAGAGGTTCAAACACTTTTCAATATTTGGAATTATTTTAATGGCATATTTTGATATATAAGCTGAACTCAGCTGCGGGAGAAAGGTATTCCGAAACAGGAAGGAATGTTAATAATGTGAAGTGGCTGCAAGACTTCCAATGAACTCTGTGCTCGCACAACTAGGCTGCAGGGATTATCCACAACGAGATTGGACCATTATTTTTTTCTGCAGAAGCAAAATGATCATAAAAGGGATTATTTTTAACGTGAAACCTTCATGGCATCGTCCACGTTACTAAGGCTTGATAATATCTTTTAGGATGGAAGCAGAAAGTCTCTAAGGGCCAGGACTACATTCTGTTGTTTGAGATAACAAGTAAAATATTCTACATTCTGTTGCACATGCTTAAAGTGAGGTTACACGGTTTAGAATATTCATACTTGATACCCATTTATCCAGTTTTAAGTTATTAGAGGATCATGGTGACAGATCATGCATTATGAATCAAGGAATGAGCTTGAATCAAAACAGGATTATAATACATTTCCTCTATGATGAGGCTGCAGTAACAAGCAGACTAAAGGAAACCTGTCACCAGGAAGGTCATTTTTTACATGATGATACGTTCCAAAAGCCCCTGGCATGTTGATTTACAAAAATGTCTTTGGTGTGCATCTGAATAATTCCACTGCTTTTGAAATATATATATATATATATATATATATATATATATATATATATATATATATATATATTTTTTTTTTTTTTTTAATCACCAAGCTCCCTGCCAGCAGTGTGTGGTGAGTCCAGGGGGGGGGGGGGTGTTGCAGTTCAAAAAAAGTGTGCTGTGGGGGAGAGCTGACAGTAAAGTAAGTAGAACCAATAAATGTGAAATTTTATCAAGCAGACCTGTGCTATCAATCTTAGATAGAGATAACCCAGGAGGTACTTTACAGGGAACAATTGGACAATGATTCAAGACTGCAGAATCTGTATAAGTGTTTATTCACTCCGACAGCAGAAAACTTGTGGAACTGATTTATAATACACTTCACCTAAGGAGAATCTTCAGAGCCGATGGTTTGCAGCATGGGACTGGTTTGTAATCTAAGTGCTCTCCAGAGCAGTACTGGCGGTCCCCTACTTAATCACACCTGACTTACAGATGACCCAGAGTTACAGACGGACCCCTCTGCCCACTGTGACCTCTGGTGAAGCTGTCTGGATGCTTTACTTTAGTCCCAGTCTGCAATGATCAGCTGTAAGGTGTCTGTAATGAAGCTTTATTGATATTCCTTGGTCCCATTTCAGCTAAAATTTTGAAAATCCAATTGTCACTGGGGCAAAAAAATTATGTTGTTTGGAACTACCATTATAAAATATACAGTTTCGACTTACATACAAATCCAACTTCGGAACAAACCGACGGACCCTATCTTGTATGTAACCCGGGGACTGCCTGTATTGTGTTAATATTGCTGTGATAGGTTCCCTTTATGGTTCCAACAATGGTAGACCATTATGGTGGCTTAAGGAAGTGGGTATTTATAACAGGCCAAAGAGGCTCTATTATTTTACAATGCATGTTGCTATGCTATAAATTAGTTCAGTTATACATTTACAATGTCACAATACACTGCTGATTATGCAATGAAAACTTAGTGAAAGGGATTGTCAAGTTAACCCCTTACCGACGAGTGACGTACAGATACTGCGGGGGCTTGGAACGCTCACGGGCTAAGCCCTCTTCGTAGCCGGCAAGTGTTTTCTGCATATTGCAGCAAACACATACTGGTAACATAAGCGATCGGTGGGTGTTAACCTGTCCATAGCATTAAAGAGTTGAGCACCGCCATCTTGGCTCAGATTGTTGCTCCCCATGGCGATATAAAGACCTAAGGCTGTCTCTTTCTACACTATGTTTAAAAATGTGCTGCCATATGCTGCCATACTGCCACACATCCACTTTTTCATTCGTATATTTCACTTTTTCTTTTTCATTTTTTTATTAATTTTTATTGTCACATGGTTTAATTTTTTATCAACTCATATTATCAATTATTTTTTTGTCACATAAACATTTGTTTTGTTCACAAGTAGAGATGAGCGAGCTTGATGTTCGTTTGAGTATTATTGTACTTGAAATGGCTCGTTGCTCGGACGAGTATTTTGCCTGCTTGAGAACAAGCTTTCACTTAAGGAAACACAGTGAAGAACATTGAAGAACACAGTGAAGAACACATTGCAGATGTTTCCGTATATTGTTCTTCACATACTATTGTGAAGAACACCGTTCTGCACTCATGTCTTCTGATAAGTTAGCAGATGTACGGAAACATCTGCAATGTGTTTTTCAGTGAAGAACACATTGCGGATGTTTCCATACATCTGCTAACTTATCAGAAGACATGAGTACAGAAAGGTGTTCTTCACAATAGTATGTGAAGAACAATATGTCTGAAGAACACATTGCAGATGTTTAACACGGGACATTCTCCTTTTTGAAGTTTCACAAATATTCCATTGAATAAAAAAAACGAAGAAACAGGACTGACTTCCTTATTTCTCAATAAAATGACACATTTTATTGCAGAGCCTTGGTCCCCTTGAAAAATGCTCGAGTCTCCCATTGACTTCAATGGGGTTCGTTATTCGATACGAGCACTCGAGCATCGGAAAAAGTTCGACTCGAGTAACGAGCACTCGAGCATTTTAGTGCACACTCATTCACAAGCATTGTCACAACACATCACCTGCATCAGTCCATTTTTTCTACCTTCACTTTATATCAGAACACTTATCAATTTTTTGGTGACATAATTATTTGGTTTCATTCATAATCATTGTTATACACATCATCTGCATTAGTATCCAAGTGTTTAGGGGCTCTTGATATTTGCTATAAATTTCATAATCCATTCATTATTCTTATCGCCAGAGACATTACAGATATTTTTTATTTATTTTTTCACTAAATCTTATTTTGTGTTGATTCTGTAATAAGACGTACATGCTATCAATTAGCCATATAAGTTTAACTTAAATCATGTACTTATCAGCTTTGTAAGATATGCTGAACCTATATGCAGCTGTCTTTTTCGGTACACATGTATAAATGTACTTTATCTCTCTTCAGGGCAGTCTTCCCTCTTCAAAGATGGTCCTGCGGAGGAAGCTCATGCGCGCCTCTCACGTTGGTCCTGGGTTGACGGACGTCACGCCGATGCGCCGCCAGAATCGGATTATGTCCTCCTCTTGTGACGCAATCGGTGGGCGGTACCTTGGTCCCCGGCTCTGGGTGGGTTCCACTTTCAAAGGGGCAGCATTTAGGTGTTTTTACACACCAGGCAGGTAATTAACTAGAGATTGTTGCGCGGGGGGATTTATGAAGGTAGTTCCTCCGCCGTCCACCAGGTGGCGCTGCTGCGCTGAACAGCATCGGAACGTGCCGGAATACACCGAGCTGGACCAGGTGAAGGTAAGCGCTTCCCAAGCGACACATTTTCGGTTATTAAATGCGGTGTTTTTTCCGAATCCGTCGGGTTTTCGTTCGGCCACGCCCCCCGATTTCCGTCGTGTGCATGCCAGTGTCGATGCGCCACAATCCGATCGCGTGCGCCAAAATCCCGGGGCAATTCAGGTACTATCGGCGCAAATCGGAAATTTTCGGGTAACACGTCGGGAAAACGCGAATCGGGCCCTTAGTAAATGACCCCCATTGTGTCAGTCAGGAGGCACTGGGTTGGGAAAGGGAATGGGAATATTGAATTGCAACATGCCAATAAGTCTGAAATTGCTTTCCTCTCCATTGAGGCATGCACGGTCAACCAGACCAAGTATGCACATGCATGGGAAAATGGGAAAATGGTGCATGGTAGAACTATCTTGCTTGGCTGACAACTTTTGACATTATAAAACTAGAAGTAAAACAAAACAATTATAAAGGGTTATTAAATGGAACATTCTAGAAAAAGTTAAGCATACAACCCACCCAGTACATGCCACCGATATTCATAACATCACAACTAGCTTCCTACTTGTGAACAGTGTCCAATAGGTTATATAATAGATACAGTATAAAGTGCTAAGAGACTTTACATTGCTTGGAAATTACCAAAAAATATTCCATCGTAATGACCAAGTATTCTGTCTCTTTGAATTATGTGTAAATTGTAACAAAAATGGTAACATGACAGTCGGGTCTCAGTGATGGGACCCCACATATCACAAGAACAGGGATACGTTGAAGCTCTGTTTTACCCAATCAACCATACGCCGGCTTGTCCGTTCATCTTAATGGCGCCCACAAAGACCAACATCAGCGCCATTGAGATAATTGGACTGGCTGCTTTGGTTATCTCAGGTGCAACAGGGGTACAATATATTTCCGTCGTCATGATCTGTGGGATTCCCAACACTGAGACCCCCACTGGTCAGTGAGTTAAGCCTTATCCTGTGGATAATTTTATGAAGAAAGGGTTCCAGCGCTGAAAAGGTGATTACAGAATACAATTATTATACAGCTGACATCTGCCATTAACTGGGATTGCCCTAGTTAAAGGCTTATTCCCATTTTAACAAGTAGTGGATATTGTTTGAATAATGAATAGAGATGAGCGAGCACTAAAATGCTCGGGTGCTCGTTATTCGAGACAAACTTTTCCTGATGCTCGAGTGCTCGTCTCGAATAACGAGCCCCATTGAAGTCAATGGGAGACCCGAGCATTTTTCAAAGGGACCATGGTTCGGGAATAAAATATGTTATTTAACTGAAGAATGTCTTCTGATAAGTTAGCAGATGTATGCAAACATCTGCAATCTATTTTTCACTGTTCCGCGCGTATATTATCTCCCGACATGTTAGCAGATGTGAAGAACAGTGAAGAATAGAATAAAAACAGTGACCACAGGATCATTTAAGTGAAAAACAGTGAAGAATAGATTGCAGATGTTCGGCACATCTGCTTACTTGTCGGTAGATACGCTGTCCCGGGATCCGCTCCTCTTCTTCCACTGAAGTCTTCCCGATCTCTCTGCCCTTCCCGATGTCTCTGTGCCGCTGCCCCGCTGTCTCCGTGCCTGCCGCTGCTCCGCTGTCTCCGTGCCTGCCGCTGCCCCGCTGTCTCCGTGCCTGCCGCTGCCCCGCTGTCTCCGTGCCTGCCGCTGCCCGTGCTGCTCCCCGTGCCTGCCGCTGCCCGTTCTGCTCCCCGTGCCTGCCGCTGCCCGTGCTGCTCCCCGTGCCTGCCGCTGCCCGCGCTGCTCCCCGTGCCTGTCGCTGCCTGTGCTGCTCCCCGTGCCTGCCGCTGCCCGTTCTGCTCCCCGTGCCTGCCGCTGCCCGTTCTGCTCCCCGTGCCTGCTGCTGCCCGTGCTGCTCCCCGTGCCTGCCGCTGCCTGTGCTGCCTCTGTGCCTGCCGCTGCCTGTGCTGCTTCCCGGTGTCTCTGTGCTGCTCCCTGGTGTCTTTGTGCTGCTCCCCGGTGTCTTTGTGCTGCTCCCCGGTGTCTCTGTGCTGCTCCCTGGTGTCTCTGTGCTGCTCCCCGGTGTCTCTGTGCTGCTCCCCGGTGTCTCTGTGCTGCTCCCTGGTGTCTCTGTGCTGCTCCCTGGTGTCTCTGTGCTGCTCCCTGGTGTCTCTGTGCTGCTCACCATGTTCTTCAATGTGTTCTTCACATACTAGTTTGTTCGCACCGTTCCGCGCGTATCTTCCGACAAGTAAGCAGATGTGCCGAACATCTGTAATCTATTCTTCACTGTGTTTTTCACTTAAATGATCCTGTGGTCACTGTGTTCACTGTTTTTATTCTATTCTTCACTGTTCTTCACTGTGTTTTTTTAATTAAATGCTCGATCTCGAGCAGGGGAAATACTCGTCCGAGCAACGAGCCGTTTCGAGTACCTTAATACTCGAACGAGCATCAAGCTCGGACGAGTATACTCGCTCATCTCTAATAATGAAACGTTACACAAATATACACCAATATACTTTCTGTATCAATTCCTGATGTTTTTCTAGATCTCTGCTTGTTGTAAGTCTATAGAAAGCTTCATTGTTTATTTCTAGTGGACAGAAACCTCACAATGCTCACACAGGTGCACGGCTCGATTTGCACATTGTAATGAATGAGGAGGAAAATCCCCATATACTGCCATACTGTAGCATGGCAGAATATGGTAGGATCATTTTGACAACCTAGGGTTAATGTACCCTAGGGGGTCTGAAAAATAGAAAAAGATACAAATTAAAAAAAGGTAAAAAAAAATATAATAAAAAAACCTAAAAATTGAAATCACCTCCCTTTCCCTAGAAGTCATATAAAAATAAAAAAAATGTAAAACAACAAGAAACACATTAGGTATTGCTGCATTCCGAAAATGACCGATCTATCAAAATATAATGAGGGTTTTTCACGGTGTTTAACCCCGTAAACGGAAAATAGCGCCCAAAGTTGAATATGGCACTTTTTTTGCCAGAAGATGGCAAAAGCAAAAAAGATTTTTTGTACAGGAGGTTTTAATTTTTGAAATGTATGAAAACATTATAAAACCTATACAAATTTGTTATCTCCATGATCGCACCAACCCAAAGAAAAAGTAGATCATTTGGGGTGCAAAGTGAAAGCCCTAAAATCCAAGCCCACAAGAAAACAGCACATATACCGTCACTATGAAGTAAATTTTTTTATGCAGAAAACAAGCCATCACAGAACTCATTTAACACTAGGGGGCATACTTACCCGTCCGGAGGAATTCACTAAAAGTGCATTGTCCAACGATAATGCACTGTGTCGCGATTCACTAAGATCGTGCCCCATATCCTGCATGTGTCGCTTCCCCGCTCAGGTCCGCCGGAGTTCACCTTCTTCTTCCTGGTGCATGTAAGTGCTTGGTCTTGCAACACAATTTGAAAGTTAAATCCCTGTGCTCAGTTCGAATTAATCGGATCAATCGACGGCACGCCCCCCGATTTCTTTCCCATGAAAGCCTGTGCCACAATCCGATCGCGTGCAACACAATCCCCTGTTAAATACCTGCCCCAACTGTGAAAAACCCGGAAAAACATCAGAAAATCCGACAAAAGTGCAGCCACGCAGCCTTAGTAAATAAGCCCCTATGTGTAAAAATAAAAAGGTTATAGATTTTTGAAGGTGGGGAGTGAAAAATGGAAATGAAAAAACCAGAGGGCCAGGTCGTTAAGGGGTTAACCTGCTATAGGCTCCGCCATATTGCCATGACTTATTGCTGCATTTGTGTTGTGTGAATAAACATAAAAACCTTAATCCTGGTTTCAATTCATTCTGTATAGATTTTGTTATATGTTTTTAATAATTAACAAATTATTAAAAGAATAAGGTAATGTGCAGTAATATTTCTGGCTATTAATGGAGCTTTAGAGCCAGGATAAGACGTGTCACATTTCCTTTCACAGGGCAGGCTAATTTATACTCCTCACTGTGAAATAATGTTATCTTTACATGAAGTGGCATCTTAATTTGGAATGTGGGCATATTTTACAGATTCAAATATTAGAAATACTTAATAAGCATCTAAATTAACACCACAAGCATAGACAAAAGGTAGGGGTGGGAATATGTCTGCCTGGAGTCTTAAAAAGGCTTAATTTACCTGAGTGAAAGCAGGGCGAGAAGAGGGCATCCCCAGAACTAATGAAGTCTGTCATCTTACATTAGCGTCTATAAAGATGAATCTGTGCAGGGCAGGTTATATTATGGCCCAGCACCACCGGGTAATACTACATTTTACTGAGAATGTCGAATACTGATATCCTGTAGAACCATTTTGTGTTTGGAAACAGTTCCTAGATGCTCAAAAAACAGCAAGAACAAGGAAATCCATCCATATATTGGACGTTATAATCAATGTAATTGTCAGAACTCGCATATTGTTCTGATGGGATCTGGTTTCAGGCTTCTTGCTGGGAAACCACACCCAGAGCTGCCTGTGATTGACAGCTCCATTTCTGATCCTGGGAAAGCTGGGTGTGTCTTTCTAATCGTTTTGCCTGCAGCTGCGGTTTGAGTGATGGATGGCTGAGCCAGTCAGTGCTGGAGGTAGTGTCCATTTCTGCCCTATATTCTGCTCAGCCCCTTTATTAGGTGCTGGTTATTGCAGTTTGTGTATCTAGTGCTCTTGCCATTGAGTTTCTTGCTATTCTGTGTATTGTCTGCTGCTTTGCCTACTGACCATTCTACTTGCTATAATAATAATAATAATTCCTTTATTTATATAGCGCATACAGATTACGGGAGGAAACCGGAGTACCCGGAGGAAACCCACGCAAACACAGAGAGAACATACAAACTCTTTGCAGGTGGGATTCGAACCCAGGACCCCAGTGCTGCAAGGCAGAAGTGCTACTCACTCAGCCACCGTGCCGCCTTGTATAAAAATCTGTACCTGTGCTGCCATCTTGGTTTTACTCCGCTTGTCTGTCTGTATCTGTTGTTTGTCCCTCAGTATTGTTTATCTCCTAGTGTGACCCCACCTTCCTGTCTGTCTTGTGTCGGTTTCTGTTAACAGTGTGAACACTGACCTATATCTATATTCCGGTTACCTGTCCGCTCCACCATCCAGCAGCTTTTCCTGTCATCTTGTAAGGTTGCTCAGGGATCGTCAGTTAGGTTCCTGATCGTGGGTTTGCCCTTATCAGGGTGGTTTAACTGCTTTAGGCAGGGCCTTAGCCCACAGGGACATCACAGGGTGGGTTCCACCACCACCTACCTAGTCTGACAGCTAGCGCCAAGCCTGGTTGTGGTTGCGCGGTTTGCTGGACAGGTACTGACAGTAATGGTGGCAATAGAATAATAGTATAATGGAATCCACTAATCCCTTAAAAACATATATAAAAACATATCTACAGGAAACCAGTGACAATCTGACTGCTCAGCCTTCACTTAAGAAATGTAGGGAGTCTGAAAATGTAGGTTTTCATTATTGTTAACTTGTTTTCCTTTATATCTTATATAATATTGGATGAACACAGACTGACTATTTACACTCACCTCAGTGCTGGATGGATTTATGTTACTAATTTATACAGCCAATTGACTGCCCTCTTACCCATGGACAGTGAGTGGACAACTCGTTATTTTTTATACATGTGGATGTGCCTAACAAACCTGGGCTAAAATCTAGGCTAAAAGGGGAATAAGTAAAGATACAAAAGGGTCATGATTAGAGATGAGCGAGCACTAAAATGCTCGAGTGCTCGTTATTCGAGACGAACTTTTCCAGATGCTCGAGTGCTCGTCTCGAATAACGAGCCCCATTGAAGTCAATGGGAGACTCGAGCATTTTTCAAAGGGACCATGGTTCGGGAATAAAATGTGTTATTTAATTGAAAAAGAATGTCTTCTGATAAGTTAGCAGATGTATGCAAACATCTGCAATCTATTCTTCACTGTTCCGCGCGTATATTATCTCCCGACAAGTTAGCAGATGTGAAGAACAGTGAAGAATAGGATCATTTAAGTGAAAAACACAGTGAAGAATAGATTGCAGATGTTCGGCACATCTGCTTACTTGTCGGGAGATACGCTGTCTCCGTGCCCCGCTGTCTCCGTGCCCCGCTGTCTCTGTGCCCCGCTGTCTCCGTGCCCCGCTGTCTCCGTGCCCCGCTGTCTCCGTGCCCCGCTGTCTCTGTGCCCCGCTGTCTCCGTGCCCCGCTGTCTCCGTGCCCCGATGTCTCCGTGCCCCGCTGTCTCCGTGCCCCGCTGTCTCCGTGCCCAGCTGTCTCCGTGCCCCGCTCTCTCCGTGCCCCGCTCTCTCCGTGCCCCGCTCTCTCCGTGCCCCGCTCTCTCCGTGCCCCGATCTCTCCGTGCCCCGCTGTCTCCGTGCCCAGCTGTCTCCGTGCCCCGCTCTCTCCGTGCCCCGCTCTCTCCGTGCCCCGCTCTCTCCGTGCCCCGCTCTCTCCGTGCCCCGCTCTCTCCGTGCCCCGCTCTCTCCGTGCCCCGATGTCTCCGTGCCCCGATGTCTCCGTGCCCCGCTGTCTCCGTGCCCCGCTGTCTCCGTGCCCAGCTGTCTCCGTGCCCCGCTCTCTCCGTGCCCCGCTCTCTCCGTGCCCCGCTCTCTCCGTGCCCCGCTCTCTCCGTGCCCCGATGTCTCCGTGCCCCGCTGTCTCCGTGCCCAGCTGTCTCCGTGCCCCGCTCTCTCCGTGCCCCGCTCTCTCCGTGCCCCGCTCTCTCCGTGCCCCGCTCTCTCCGTGCCCCGCTCTCTCCGTGCCCCGATGTCTCCGTGCCCCGCTGTCTCCGTGCCCCGATGTCTCCGTGCCGCTGCCTGATGTCTCCGTGCCACTCCGTGCCGCTGCCTGATGTCTCCGTGCTGCTGCCCCATGTCTTCGTGCTGCTCCCCGGTGTCTCTGTGCTGCTCCCCGGTGTCTCTGTGCTGCTCCTCGTTGTCTCTGTCCTGCTCACCGTGTTCTGCAATGTGTTCTTCACACATATATATTGTTCTTCACATACTATTTTGTTCGCACCGTTCCGCGCGTATCTTCCGACAAGTAAGCAGATGTGCCGAACATCTGTAATCTATTCTTCACTGTGTTCTGCACTGTGTTTTTCACTTAAATGATCCTGTGTTCACTGTTTTTATTCTATTCTTCATTGTTCTTCACTGTGTTTTTTTAATTAAATGCTCGATCTCGAGCAGGGGAAATACTCGTCCGAGCAACGAGCCGTCTCGAGTACCTTAATGCTCGAACGAGCATCAAGCTCGGACGAGCATGTTCGCTCATCTCTAGTCATGATTCTTAATGGCACCCAAAAACCCCTATTCCATGTAAGATGACTCTGGGGCCTAGGGAATGTAAGCTATGCCTCTGTTTATACTATAAACTAACTTGTAACAGCTCTAGATGCATCATAGGGTATTGATGGGTCCTGACCGAAGACATGACAAAAGAATGGACTCTGTTAGACCCAGACTTTGGTTACTTGACAGCTCATACTCCTCATAGGCATAATATATAGAAGCAATCAAGTATATTCTATGTACAACGTTTCTAGTGAAACTAAAATAACACAGAAAACGGCAAACTGTTTTAAATGTTAGAAAATAGAATAAGCATATGTTTGGTCAATAGTATGTTGTCAAGCAGATTAACACCTTCCAGATCATGTTTCTTATATAGGCCAGAGTGGTGGCATCATCCAGAAATATCAACTTGTGAGATATAAATTGGAGTCAAGTTCTCATTGCCTCAGGATACCCCCTCTGCTATGCAAGTCATCATTCCCTCAAGATTTTTGGAGCGTCTTTTGGATGTAGGACTGTCAGTTACAGTGATAGAGGCATTCTGAGGCAGGGAGAGCTTGACTTCAGTGCTAAACTTTCCGCCTCCTTGACTTTATACATTCAATTTTCATCTCACTTGAAATTAATTCTTCTAATAAACAGATATGACGTTGAGATGTCAGCAATATTATATTATAATTTTCCCAGGAACAATCAAGAGTTCTTCTAACAGAATAAATATAACACTTAAAAGTTTTTCTATCATATTAAACCAGGTTAATGAAAGTAAGACTTTGAGGATTCTTCTTAATAAATCATTCATGAATGGAGGGTGGCGCACTAATGTGTCACAAATGTAAAGCACCCTGGGGCCTAAACTATGGCGTCTGCTAGAAAAGATTAACAGCTTTGATGTAGCCATTTGTAATCACAAGTTTACATACCAGAAATAATAAAACAAGATCTAAACGCTGTAATGTATGAAGACATCAAGCAGGAAAGTGACAAGCCTGGTATACATACAGTACAGTGATTTGTTACAAAGGTCCCAGAAGAAAACAAGCGCTGTTACCTTGTTGCTCAGTTCAGAATGTCTCCCTGCAGTGTCGGCTATACACCCATTCATCAAACTTTCCTAAATAGGTGGCATTGTTTTCTCATTTTACTAAGCGGCCATGGGCATTTTTGTGGCCAGAATCTTTGATTGATGAACACCTCGCTTGTTTATGTTTTGCATGGCCCCTCCAACAGATGGGAACATGTGACACATCTGGAATATGGCCACGATACTGAAAAAAGTTAATGATTTTCCATGCCTATCCGGTCTGGAATTATTGGTGATTTCACTGTTCACAGCATCTATTCCATAGCATTGTCTTCTGTTTGATAATAGATACAACACTTTCATTCTTTACACTTCCTTTTCAACTTCAAAAAATGGAAAGAAGCAGCACTTAATCTGAATTCTGTCTAGTGCACGCCCAGAACTGACACAAAAGTCTATCCGAAATAACAAAAGGGCAGCACTGCAATACCCCCCCCCCCCAATCACAGCTCACTCTATTTTACCACAGGTCATTAATATGAGCTCTGAGCTTTGATTAGTTTTTATAGGCAATAAGTATAACACAGCTTATGCGTAAGGTAATATGTTGAGATACAGAAATATAGACAGAGATAGAAGCAAAGAGAAACAGAGAGAGACAGAAAGATATCCCATTGGCGCATGCAATGGGATTGTGGCACATCGGCGCAGGCTTGCATGTGACACATATCGGGGAAAGTGGATGTTGGACAACCCGACTGATTCGGACAAACCTCGGAATTTAAAAACCAAATTGTCACTCACATGCACCGGGAAGGAGAAGGTGAACTCCGTGGGACCTGAACAGGGAAAAGTGACACATGCAGGAAATTGGACTTAGTGAATCACGGCAGCTCTGAATCCTCGTCAGACATTCCGGATTGCGGCATCAACAGGACGGGTAAGTTAATGTGCCCCATTGTATATTATTGTTTGCACTGAATTATAGAATAAGTGATCTTCCCTAAAACTGCAGATCTAAACCCGGCATTAGCACTTGGCAAAGGTATCTGTTGTGTTTGGAAAGGTTTGTGGGCTGAATTCTTTCAGAATATGTACTGATGGATGAGGTTAAGCACAATGTGCAGCTCAGCCCTTGTGTAAAGGTATGAGACTTGCCAGTTTCTATTGTGCAAAATTCTGATACCAACATTTGAATATGGGCAGTTTTGGCCTTTTGAGGGCTCACCTAATGTATAGCGCAAATAGCATTACAGTTTAAAACAAACAGTGGGGGTGAATGTTGACACCCTGATTTTCATCACTTCCCTATCCCAGCTTCTTTTTTATCAATCAAACTGGTTGAGCCACATCACTGGTTCCCCCTGTAATCTCAAGGGCTCCAAGCAATTGCGTTATTGGTTGTTTTATTGGTTATGTGTGATGTTAGTTTTAGCTTTTACTAAAATGGATGGTAGGGAAAATCTGCGCCTCTCAAAGTAACTGGATATGTAGCCGGTAATATACATAGAAGTCCGAAAAATTCACAGCCAGGCCGCCTTTTGCTATGATATTCACTTCTATTTTCATTTTTAGTAATGAGTGGATCAATTCAGCCAAGTCTGGCTGAACCTTTAAGTTTCTAAAACCAGACACAAATGGGTGTTTATTCTTTAAATGCCGCTGGCTAAAGCCACCAATGGAATGGTTCCGCTCATCACTAGTTCAATGCACTGATGGCAGATCGTAAACCTTTAAATGCGAGCCTAAACCCAAACTTCTAGCTGAAGTCTGTGGGTTCAGTTTCTGAGAAACAAACTTACAATGTTGGGCGCAGACTTGATCACTACAGTTTGGGTAGGCTCAATCCTACTCATTTTGACCAGATAGCTACGTATATAGATAGTAAAGAGAAAATAGCAGCACACCAAACATAAAGTGAAAAATATTGCAGTGGATTTATTTATTTAGCCCTGATTTAATATGGAATAAATCCACTGAAATATTTTTCTATTTCGTTTTGATGTGCTGCTCTTTTCTCTTTACTATTTGCGGAGGACCTTCTTGAACTTTCTAATTGTACATAGATAGATAGATAGATAGATAGATAGGTAGATCAGCCCAGTAAATCAGACAGAGCAGCCCAGTAAGTACATAATACTTGTGTCATAAATGTATGAATATACACCTAGATTTTTTTATACTTATGACAGAAAGTAAATTAAAACAGAAAACATGAATTGGAGATGGGGCTTGCAATCAAGTTGTTTTTTAATCACATACATTAAATTGAATTCAGACACATTTCCATCTGAAATGTGTTTTAGAAAATGCAAAGTTAACCTCAGCGGAAATGTAAAAAAAATAAATCATAAATATGAGGGATGCCAGTGACTCTTCACCCTTCAAAACTTTATTTTCTAAAGAGTATCTAAACCTTTGAAACTAACTTTTACCCTGTCATAAATGAATAGAGCAAGTGATAATACTAAACTTTGCAATCTACTTTATCAAGGAATTGGCTTTTCTGTGTCTGGTATCTGTTCTTTCTCCTGGAATGTCCACATCAAGCTGATAAGAAAACAAATGGTAAATTCTCTCCACACCTACACCATATTTGCCTTGAAGGGACAGGGACTGTCTCGAAGTGGTTAAGGCATTAGACACTTTATACGATTCCATTATCTCTCAATTGTCAGTGGATACAGGACAGAAAGCTGATGTACACAAACTGCTAAACGCAGGAAGAAAGGAGGGAACAAAAAGGACATAGAAACATGTTTCTACAATAAAGTATATTACAAAGTTTACTATTATTATCTGCTCAAATCACTTACAAAATGTTCTTGAAAGTTATACTTTAATATCATATCCCAAATTCTGGAGCTGCTGACCGATCCCAGGCCCTGTATGGTGGCTTCCTGCCATCAATTAGACCAAGCTATAAACAAATCAAACTTTGTTAAAAAATAAAGATGTAGAGGCTCTTTACATCTAACCTTTGTTATAAAGATGTGGATAGAGTTTTTTTTAGTTCTCTAAATTGCTACATAATGCATGTTGTTAGTCAAGTTTTTAAAGAACTCATAACATATCTACTCATGTAAAAGTAGGTGTATGTAAAATTCTCTAGTCTGGTAGTTACCATCGTTCAAAGACCATTGTTACTACATGTCAAATGGGGGAGTCACAAATGTCATTTCAGCCTTTAGAACAAGATCTGGAACTTAAAAATGTTGGCCGGGATATATAATCCTGAAGCTAGGCCATCAATATCTGATCAGTGCAACTAGATCCACTGCTCCCATTCATGGGAATGTCTTTCATACCTGTTCGCCATTGTTTTGGCATAGAATTGGTGAGTAACACTGTAGTATTTGCACCAAGGTAAATAACATTTTGGCATGTGTCCTTATCTATTTTTCACAAATGACTTATACCGTTTCGATTTCAACTTTCCCTTGGTTACAATCTCTTTCTCTAAGCTCCTTCATCACTTGGTACAAAGGCAACCAAACTATGACTAATGTACAAATGTTCTGTAGATATCCTAAGCACTGAATGACTCCAACTACATGTTGTAAAGTGGGACACACAGGCCAAGAGGTTTTATAAGACCTCTATGGGAAAGTATCTCATTAGCTTAATGAGCTGCCAAGGCTAAGACTTTCTACAGACTACAACTAACCACAGCAGCTTCCTTCTATATTTTTATTCATAAAATCCAGCTATGTGCTATATCTCAAAGGGCCTCTGAAATCAGCGTGTAAACAAGTCATCTAGCACCCAGCATGAGGATGGCAATCACAGCCCTTGACCATATCCCCAACAAACACGTTGGCTTTTAATCGTTGTTTTTTAACAGTACAAAGTAATTGTTATTGATTTAGAGAATTAATCGAGATAACTTCAAAGTAGATGGGTCTTGTAATTAGTGCTGGATCATTGCCCTTCACTGTGTATTAACTTGCATCATGCAGCAACTTCACTCGCATATTAAATGCTCCCCGCTGCTTCAAGCATTGAAATCCTTAAGTGACTGATAGTAATACATGGCTCTAAAGTGTCCAATTTATAACAATATGCTACATGCCTCTTCATAGGATTGTCGCACTGCATTCTGAACAGACTGTTTCACAGACTAAAATTTGGTTAAACTTGAACGTTCTAAAATTATGAGCATATAGGTCGAATATTGTGTAAAAATATAGAATTAGCTTATGCTCAACCCAAAACTATATTATAACCCAAGAGTTATGTTGCTGCATTTCCTCTGGGCTGGTCCTCACCACCTCGATTGGTTCTGATTAGAGATGAGCGAACATACTCGTCCGAGCTTGATGCTCGATCGAGCATTAGCGTACTCGTAACTGCTCGTTTCTCGGACGAGTATTTCGCCCGCTCGAGAAAATGGCAGCTCCCGCCGTTTTGCTTTTTGGCGGCCAGAAACAGAGCCAATCACAAGCCAGGAGACTCTGCACTCCACCCAGCATGACGTGGTACCCTTACACGTCGATAGCAGTGGTTGGCTGGCCAGATCAGGTGACCCTGGGATAGACTAGCCGCTGCCCGCGCTGCTCGGATCATTCTCTGTCTGGATGCCGCTAGGGAGAGAGCTGCTGCTGGTCAGGGAAAGCGTTAGGGTGTTCTATTAGCTTACTGTTAGGCAGGAGTGATTCTACAACAACCCAACAGCCCTTCTTAGGGCTACAATAACGTTATACTTTTTTTTTTTATTTGCTTGTGGCTGGGCTTGCTGGCACTAGTAGTGCAGCTAGTACCATATTGTGAGGAATTAGCAGGGGGACTTGCTACCGTTGTGTTTAGCTCTTAGTGACACACATATCCACCTCAAACACCAAAGTGGGAAAATTTATTAGGGGTTTGATTTCAATTAGGCACAGTCTGCCAGTTTCTTTTTATTTAACGTTTATTTTTTTAATAACTCAGTGTCATCTCATCTTGCATAGTAGTGTGCTTTAATACTTGGCTAGAAAATAGCCATAGGAGAATCCAAACGGCTTACTTACGCCTACATTAGCGTTATATATATTTGATTTCTGGTTGATCTGCTGGTGGCTGTAGTTGCTGCAGTGCATCTACTAGCAAATTGTGAGCAATTTGGAGTGAGACTTGCGACCACTGTGTTTTGCGCTTAGTGACGCACATATCCATCGCAAAGACCGAAGTGGGAACATTTATTAGGGCCCGGGGTTGTATTTCAATTAGGCACAGTCTGCCATTTCCTTTTTTATTTTACGTTTATTTTTTTCATAACTCAGCGTCATCTCATCTGGCATAGTAGTGTGCTTTAATACTTGGCTAGAAAATAGCCATAGGAGAATCCAAACGGCTTACTTACACCTACAGTAGCGTTATATATATTTAATTTCTGGTTGATCTGCTGGTGGCTGTAGTTGCTGCAGTGCATCTACTAGCAAATTGTGAGCAATTTGGAGTGAGACTTGCGACCACTGTGTTTTGCGCTTAGTGACGCGCATATCCATCGCAAAGACCGAAGTGGGAAAATTTATTAGGGCCCGGGGTTGGATTTCAATTAGGCACAGTCTGCCATTTCCTTTTTTATTTTACGTTTATTTTTTTCATAACTCAGCGTCATCTCATCTGGCATAGTAGTGTGCTTTAATACTTGGCTAGAAAATAGCCATAGGAGAATCCAAACGGCTTACTTACGCCTACAGTAGCGTTATATATATTTGATTTCTGGTTGATCTGCTGGTGGCTGTAGTTGCTGCAGTGCATCTACTAGCAAATTGTGAGCAATTTGGAGTGAGACTTGCGACCACTGTGTTTTGCGCTTAGTGACGCACATATCCATCGCAAAGACCGAAGTGGGAAAATTTATTAGGGCCCGGGGTTGGATTTCAATTAGGCACAGTCTGCCATTTCCTTTTTTATTTTACGTTTATTTTTTTCATAACTCAGCGTCATCTCATCTGGCATAGTAGTGTGCTTTAATACTTGGCTAGAAAATAGCCATAGCAATAGGATAGCATCGTTTGGTTTTAAAAACTAAAAAACACACAAAAAAAAAAAAACACAAAAAAAAGTAAAAAAAAAAATTAAAGTTATAACTCTCATTTTCAAAATGTTTAACCCGAGGGCTAGGGGTAGAGGACGAGGGCGGGGACGTGGGCGTCCAACTACTGCAGGGGTCAGAGGCCGTGGTCCTGGGCGGGGTGAGACACCACCTGCTTATGAGGGAGCAGGGGAACGCCGCAGAGCTACACTCCCTAGGTTCATGTCTGAAGTTACTGGGACTCGTGGTAGAGCACTGTTGAGGCCAGAACAGTGCGAACAGGTGATGTCGTGGATTGCCGACAATGCTTCGAGCAATTTTTCCACCAGTCAGTCTTCCACGCAGTCCACCCATGTCACCGAAATCGGCACTCCTCCAGCTCCTGCACCTCAGCCTCCTCCCCCCCAGTCTGCCCCCTCCCAGCAAAATTTGCCATTTGAACCGGCATACTCTGAGGAACTGTTTTCTGGACCCTTCCCACAGTCACAAACCACTTGTCCGGTTGCTGATGAGCAATTTTCCGATGCCCAGGTTTTCCACCAGTCGCAGTCTGTGGGTGATGATGACCTTGTTGACGTACTGGAAGAAGTGTGTAAAGAGGTGTCCGACGGAGACACGGTTGTCAGACAGTGGGGAAGTTGTTGTCAGGGCAGGAAGTCCGAGGGGGGAGCAGACTGAGGGATCGGAGGATGATGAGGTGACAGACCCAAGCTGGGTTGACAGGCCGGGTGAACACAGTGCTTCTGAGACGGAGGAGAGTCCTCGACCAGAACAGGTTGGAAGAGGCAGTGGTGGGGCCAGACGGAGAGGCAGGGCCAGAGCTGGTGCATCAGCGCCAAATGTGTCAACTAGTGAAGCTCCCGTGGCGAGGGCTCCTGCGGCGAGGGCTAGATTTTCAGAAGTCTGGAGGTTCTTTAAGGAAACACCGGATGACCGACGGACTGTGGTGTGCCACATTTGCCAAACCAGGATCAGCAGGGGTTCCACCACTACTAGCTTAACTACCACCAGTATGCGAAGGCATATGAATGCTAAACACCCCACTCAGTGGCAACAAGCGCGTTCACCTCCGGCCGTGCACACCACTGCTCCTTCCCCAGTGTCAGCTGATAGTCAGCCCCCTGCCCAGGACCCTGCCACAAAAACCCCATCGTCGCCTCCACGATCCTCCACAGCATCCACCAGCGTTCAGCTCTCCATACCCCAGACGCTGGAGCGGAAACGCAAATATAGTGCAACCCACCCGCACGCCCAAGCCCTTAATGTGCACATCTCCAGATTGCTAAGCCTGGAGATGCTGCCCTATAGGCTAGTAGAGACCGAGGCCTTTCGCAGCCTCATGGCGGCGGCCGCCCCTCGGTATTCGGTCCCCAGCCGCCACTACTTTTCCCGATGTGCCATCCCAGCCCTGCACCAGCACGTGTCAGACAACATAATCCGTGCCCTGACCAACGCCGTTTCTGACAAGGTCCACCTGACCACGGACACGTGGACGAGTGCTGCCGGGCAGGGCCACTATATATCGCTGACGGCACATTGGGTTAACTTGGTGGAGGCTGGGACCGAGTCTGACCCTGCGGCTGGTCATATACTGCCGACGCCGAGGATTGCGGGGCCTACCTCGGTCCAGGTGTTTCAGGCCTACTATGTCTCCTCCTCCTCCCACCCCTCCTCCACCTCCTCCTCCGAACGACCATCCGTGGGCATGGCGCCATCAGTCGGTAGCTCTAGGCACAGCAGCAGTGCCGTCGCTAAGCGACAGCAGGCGGTGCTCAAACTGCTGAGCCTAGGCGATAAAAGGCACACCGCCCAAGAACTATTACAGGGCATCACGGCGCAGACTGATCTGTGGCTGGCACCGCTGAACCTGAAGCCAGGCATGGTTGTGTGTGACAACGGCCGTAACCTGGTGGCGGCTCTGCAACTCGGCAGACTGACACATGTGCCATGCCTGGCCCATGTGTTAAATCTGATAGTTCAGCGTTTCCTCAAGACATACCCCAATCTGTCTGATTTGCTCACGAAGGTGCGCCGCATCTGTGCGCATTTCAGGAAGTCCAGCACAGATGCTGCCACTCTCAGGGCAGCGCAGCGCCGCCTCCAACTGCCCGCTCACCGACTGTTGTGCGACGTGCCCACGAGGTGGAATTCAACACTGACCATGTTATCCAGAGTTTACCAGCAGCGCCGAGCGATTGTAGACTGCCAGATGTCAACTTCCACCAGAACTGGTAGTCAGGTCAGTCAGCTTCCTCAAGTCTACAATGAGGAGTGGACGTGGATGTCTGATATCTGTCAGGTGCTGAGTAACTTTGAGGAGTCAACACAGATGGTCAGTGGCGATGCCGCCATCATCAGCCTCACCATCCCGCTGCTTGGCCTGTTGAAAAACTCTCTGGTCAGCATGAAGTCGGAAGCTTTGCGCTCCTCACAAGAGACGGGGGAAGAAGATTCCCTTGTTGATAGCCAAAGCACCCTTAGGTCTGTTTCTCAGCGCATATCGGAGGAGGTGGAGGTGGAGGAGGATGAGGAGGAAGAGGAGGAGAATGTTGGCGAGACACAAGAGGGGACCATTGTTGAGTCCTTCACTGTTGAGCGTGTATGGGCAGAAGAAGAGGAGTTGGAGGAGGAGGAAATGGACAGTCAGGCCAGTGAGGGGAGTGAATTCTTACGCGTTGGTACTCTGGCGCATATGGCAGATTTCATGCTAGGCTGCCTATCCCGTGACCCTCGCGTTCAAAGAATTTATTCCAGCACCGATTACTGGGTGTTCACTCTCCTGGACCCACGGTACAAGCAAAATCTTTCCACTCTCATCCCTGGAGAGGAAAGGAGTGTGAGAATGCATGAATACCAGCAGGCCCTGGTGCACAAGCTGAAACAGTATTTCCCTTCTGACAGCGCTAGCGGCAGAGTGCGTAGTTCTGCGGGACAAGTAGCGAGGGAGAGTAGGCGAGCAGGCAGCTTGTCCAGCACTGGCAAGGGTACGCTTTACAAGGCTTTTGCCAGCTTTATGTCACCCCAGCAAGACACTGTCACCTGTCCCCAGTCTCGGCAGAGTAGGGTTGATCTTTACAGAAAGATGGTGAGGGAGTACGTAGCTGACCATACCATCGTCCTAAATGATCACACAGCTCCCTGCAACTACTGGGTTTCAAAGCTGGACATGTGGCACGAACTGGCGCTGTACGCCTTGGAGGTTCTTGCCTGCCCTGCCGCTAGCGTCTTGTCCGAGCGGGTTTTCAGTGCAGCTGGTGGCATCATCACCGATAAGCGTACACGCCTGTCGACTGACAGCGCTGACAGGCTGACGCTTATCAAGATGAATAAAGCCTGGATTTCTCCTAATTTCCAATCTCCACCAGGTGAAGGAAGCTCAACCTGAATAATTTATCCACTCCTCCTCCTCCTCATTTTCCTCCTTCTCCTGCTCTTTGTACAGCAAAGCAGAGGAAACTGGCTATTTTTTGACAGGGCCCACTGGCTCTAGCTATAGTACTTTATGCATTTAATTTTTATGGAGGGCCACCGACCCGGTCCTCTGTTTTAAACAATTTTTGGGAGTGCCACATACAGGCACTCAATCTATTCAATTTTTCTGGAGGGCCACCTACCTGCTCCTCTGGTTCGAAAACTTTTTTGGACTGCCACATACAGGCACTCAATCTATTCAATTTTTCTGGAGGGCCACCTACCTGCTCCTCTGGTTTGAAAACTTTTTTGGACTGCCACATACAGGCACTCAATCTATTCCATTTTTCTGGAGGGCCACCTACCTGCTCCTCTGGTTTGAAAACTTTTTTGGACTGCCACATACAGGCACTCAATCTATTCCATTTTTCTGGAGGGCCACCTACCTGCTCCTCTGGTTTGAAAACTTTTTTGGACTGCCACATACAGGCACTCAATCTATTCCATTTTTCTGGAGGGCCACCTACCTGCTCCTCTGGTTTGAAAACTTTTTTGGACTGCCACATACAGGCACTCAATCTATTCCATTTTTCTGGAGGGCCACCTACCTGCTCCTCTGGTTTGAAAACTTTTTTGGACTGCCACATACAGGCACTCAATCTATTAAATTTTTCTGGAGGGCCACCTACCTGCTCCTCTGGTTTGAAAACTTTTTTGGACTGCCACATACAGGCACTATCCAAATTGAATTGTCTCCATAGCAGCCTCCACACGTTGTCTCCATTGCTACCTCCAAAAGTCGTCCATATAGCTGCCTCCATACATCGTCCCTTTATCAAACGAGGTGTGTCAGGCCGAAATTTGGGTTGTTTTCATGGATTCCACATCAAAGTTGTTAACTGCAGCACCTTTAATCTACTACTAGTTCACTGCCTCCATACATGGCCGCCTTATCAAACGTGCTGTGTCAGGCAGAATTTTGGGTTGTTTTCATGGCTTCCACAACAAACTTGTTAACTTTGTCGCCACCCTGCTGTGTAATCCTCAAAATATACTGGCAAACTTTTACCATTTACGGATATTATTTCAGCGCTTCTTGCGCATCTGTTTACATTCCCCTCACCCGCCATATTCCAAACTTATAAGAACGCTACTACACTTAACTTGGTGCAGGCTGGGACCGAGTCTGACCCTGGGGCTGGTCATATACTGCCGACGCAGAGGATTGCGGGGCCTACCTCGGTCCAGGTGTTTCAGGCCTACTATGCCTCCTCCTCCTCCCACCCCTCCTCCACCTCCTCCTCCTCCGAATTACCATCCGTGGGCATGGCGCCATCAGTCGGTAGCTCTAGGCACAGCAGCAGTGCCGTCGCTAAGCGACAGCAGGCGGTGCTCAAACTGCTGAGCCTAGGTGATAAAAGGCACACCGCCCAAGAGCTATTACAGGGCATTGCACATCAAACTTGTTAACTTTGTCGCCACCGTGCTGTGTAAGCCACAAAATATACTGGAAAACTTTTTTCATTTACGGATATTATTTCAGCGCTTCTTGCGCAGATGTTTACATTCCCCTCACCCGCCATATCCCAAACTTATAAGAACGCTACTACACTTGATCTTATACAAAAGGTTCTTAGAAGTGCTGTTTGGGGAGTAGCCTGGAGACAGGGGCTTGGATTGGCGAAAGCTCGCCTGGCAGCGGAGCGCCAGCTCCATGCCAAGATCCAACTAACATAGTTTTAACTGCAGCACCTTTAATCTACTACTAGTTCACTGCCTCCATACATGGTCCCCTTATCAAACGAGCTGTGTCAGGCAGAATTTTGGATTGTTTTCATGGCTTCCATGTTAACTTTGTCGCCACCCTGCTGTGTAATCCACAAAATATACTGGCAAACTTTTATCATGTACCGATATTATTTGAGCGCTTCTTGCTCACCTCCTTTGGTTCCTCTCTGCCACCCATTGGTTTGAAGCCTGAGTCCATTTAGGGTATGTTGCCATGACACTCTCTAGCCTGCCGCTGCTGCCGCTGCCTCTGCATGCCGTCCCCTATAGTGTCAGGGTCAATTATTTGATGTTTTAGATGCTATCTAGCCTCATTCGGTCACTCTGTCATGGCCATGCTGTTGCCCATAATTTTGGCATAATGGTGCGATTAAGCAGCCTCAGAGGCATCCATGCATGCTGCCCCTGCTGTTTCCTGTCCATTTCCGTGGTGTTTCCATCCTTTTCTGAGGTTCCCAGGTGTTTGGCCAAGCTTCCCTGTGCAGAGCCTTGGTCCCCTTGAAAAATGCTCGAGTCTCCCATTGACTTCAATGGGGCTCGTTACTCGAAACGAGCACTCGAGCATCGGGAAAAGTTCGTCTCGAATAACGAGTACCCGAGCATTTTAGTGCTCGCTCATCTCTAGTTCTGATATCACCTTCTTTTTTTTTAACGCAGGCACCTATTGGTCTCAATGACTATGTACACTGAAACCAATAATTGGATGCAAGAGTCACATAATCTGGGAACGTCAAGTGATTGCGAAAGCACAAAAGGGGTCTCTAGAGGTAGCACTGAGGAGGAGGAATTTAATAGGTTGCTATTATCTGTTTCTAAATATCGAAAATTCCTGACATTTTGCTAATATTTTTCTACTTTTTGTATATTTCTATAATTCCCTTGAACTTTTTTATCAATTCATCCAAGACAAAAAATATCTCTCATTTACATAGGCTGCAAGGGGCATGACCATCAGCACCAGGAAATATATAGAGGAGCCAAAGCCAGGAGTGTCACATCATTATACAGGCTGTCAGTCATGTGTATAGGAGTATCTCATACATACACCGGCTGCAGGGGGCACCAGCACCAGAAAGCGCAAAGAGGAGCTGGCACCAGGAGTGTCACATCATTATACAGGCTGTCAGTCATCTGTATAGGAGTATCTCATACACACAGAGGCTGCAGTGGGCGCCAGCACCAGGAAGCACATAGAGGAGCCAAAACCAGGAGTGTCACATCATTATACAGGCTGTCAGTAATGTGCATAGGAGTATCTCATACACACAAGCTGCAGGGGGTGCCATCACCAGGAAGCACATAGAGGAGCCAGCACCAGGAGTGTCACATCATTATACATGCTGTCAGTCATGTGTATAGGAGTATCTCATACACACACAGGCTGCAGGGGGCCCCAGCACCAGGAAGCACATAGAGAAGCCAGCACCAGGAGTGTCAAATCATTATACAGGCTGTCAGTCATGTGTATAGGAGTATCTCATACACACAGAGTTTGCAGGGGTCGCAAGCACCATGAAGCACATAGAGAAGCCAGCACCAGGAGTATCACATCATTATAGATGATGAGTATCTCATACACACACAGGCTGCAGGGGGTGCCAGCACACAGTAGCACATAGAAGAGACAGCACCAGGAGTGTCACATCATTATACAGAATAGCAGATACAGTTACATAACAGAATAAAGATACCAGTGTAGAAGGCTAGAGTGCAGAAGGCTATCCTTTCCACATGGGCCATTCTGGAATTCTATGTCCTATATATTTCATGGATATGCGGTTTATACTCACAAGATAAAAAAGTACTGTATCTGTATGTATTAGATTGTTTTTTTCTCAGTTGCAATGAGTTAAGTAGTCTCTTTGATATTCCAGACTGGGTCTAGTATAAGCAGCAGAGGTGTCTTACTGCTGGTTAAATAACAGTGGGCCAGATAAAAAGTGTCTAAATGTTAAATAGAAGGAAGCGTCCCGGACATATAATTAGAGGAAAGACATTATATTTATCTCCCAAAGCCTTTAAAGTTGTGGTCTCCCACCTGTGGCTGCACAGTATGTTAAGTAATGTTAAGAAGCAGCTGGAGAACCCCAGGATAGAGATCTCTGTAGAAAGAGGTAGGGAAATCTGAAGATTGCACACCATAGGATGGAAACAATTACCATACACAATCTAACATATGCCTAAAGACTACTTTTTTAGCAAAGTGCGCTCTTTGTAGTAGTTTGTATATTGGAATAGCATGGAATGTTTTATTACTACACAACCACTAAATACATTTCTGTAAAGCCTTGGAGCTCCTGCAGCAGCGTATGATTGTGGCCACGCCCCCCCTGTCACAACCGATACATCAAGAAGATTAAGCCTCTAAGAGCCATCTAGAGAGTGGCATGGCCAACGGGAAAACTTAAGCCAGTTTTCCTGGTTAATTGGAAAACACTTTGAAGGGAAAAAAATAAAATGTGATTGTCCTGCTTGTGTTCCCTCTTTTTGTGTGGGATTTGTGATAGGAGCATGTGTGAAAGTGTCCCTCACATATAATCTAGTGTCCGTACAAAGTGGTGCAGTGATTTTAATGTATGCTAATAGATGACATTGGAGATCCAGTAGCTCACATGCAGAGTTATTTTATACTGTTCCCTTATGGCTGGACCATTATACAAGCTCTTATACCTCTTGGGTCACCCCCTCATCCTCATAGACTATAAGTTCTTGTGTCACCTCTTCATCCTCATAGACTGTAAGCTCTTGTGTCACCCCCTCATCCCCATAGACTGTAAGCTCTTGGGTCACCCCCTCATCCTCATAGACTGTAAGCTCTTGTGTCACCCCTTCATGCTCATAAACTGTAAGCACTTGTGTCACCGCCTCATAGACTGTAAGCTCTTGTGTCACCTCCTCATCCTCATAGACTGTAAGCTCATGTCACCCCCTCATCCTCATGGACTGTAAGCTCTTGTATCAACCCCTCATCCTCATAGACTGTAAGCTCTTGTATCAACCCCTCATCCTCATAGACTGTAAGCTCTTGTGTCACCCCCTCATCCTCATAGACTGTAAGCTGTTGTGTCACCCCCTCATCCTCACAGACTGTAAGCTCTTGTGTCTCCCCCTCATCCCCATAGACTGTAAGCTCTTGTGTCACCCCCTCATCCTCATAGACTGTAAGCTCTTGTGTCACCCCCTCATCCTCATAGACTGTAAGCTCTTGTGTCTCCCCCTCATCCTCATAGACTGTAAGCTCTTGTGTCACCCCCTCATCCTCATAGACTGTTAGCTTGTGTGTCACCCCCTCATCCTCATAGACTGTTAGCTCTTTTGTCACCCCATTATCCTCATAGACTGAAAGCTCTTGTGCCACCCCTCATCCTCATAAACAGTAAGCTCTTGTGAACAGGTCCCTCACTCCTATTGCTCCATATGACTGTTTGTACTCTGCAATGTAATATTATATTTGTATATGTCTCCTAAAATTTGTAAAGCGCTATAGAATATGATGCTATATAAATAAAGATTATTATTATAATACTTTTACACCTAGAAATGTACAGTATATATTTTTTTCCTCATGATAGAATAATGTCCCATTTTCTGAGCACAGAAAAGGGGGCAGCTGCAGGAAAGGGGGTATTTTAGACTGATAGCTGTTGGAAAGGGCACATCATATGGCAGGGAGCATGTGTGATCGGCTACTTAATCAACTTTGTGATCCGTGGGAATCCCAATTATTACATAGTATAAAGGTCTTTGGGACCATGGGGGAAGGGGTTGTCTTTCTATAGGTTCCTGGTATATCTAAACATGTTGCTGTTTGAGTATTTATGTATTTTTCATTTATTTTTTTTTCAAACAGCAACATGTAAAACATATATTAATATTTACATATCATAAAATTGTAGTACTTTTTTAAATTTGATGAGGTTACCTTGCGAGCTGCATTTTGATGCTACAAAACATATGCTGGGGATAAGTGCCCCCACACCTCCAATGCACAAGATTTATCAGGAGACTTCGGCCATAGGTCCCATTTGGCATGAAGGTTCCAAGAGAGGTATATATGCAAGTCTATATCCCCCAGTGGGCAGATGGGCCACATTTATCAGTCGCACGCTATGATGTCACCGGAGGCAGCTGACATCATAGCCTGTGTGGTCAGAGCACACGGATCTGCTGCTTCCGATGGAATAAGAGAAGACCTGCAGAGGACACCGGAAAGGTGAGCTTTGGCTTTATTTTTTTTCTTGACCGGTTCCATGTTCAGGAAAAGCGGTATGAAAAGCGGTATGAAAAGCGGTATGACCGCAATGAGCTCAATGTATTTTTGTGATTTTTACCATTTTTTCTTGTTTCTTCCTTCTTTCTCCTCTTCTTTTTTTTCCCCATACTGGTTAGACTACCTTGGCCACTCAATTCCTAAATTCAGGAAATACAGTAAGCCATAGATTCACCATAAAATGCTCAACAGGGGAACATATGCTTACATAGCACCCCGCGATCAGTAGGGGTATAGGCGCTTATATAGCACCTCGCGTTCCCCACACTCTTAAGATCTGCAGGGTGGGTGTAATAGTTCGCTGGAAGAAAGTGTTATTTAGTGTGAACTGACGACTGGATCGTCGCAGTTAAAGTATCTCTTTGTTTTTAACTTCAGCAGTGGGATTGGACCTCCGGTCCGGGTTTTGGAATGTTTTCCATGCCGGACTTGGTGATTTATGATCCTCCCGCTTACCTGAACAGTTTTAATTATCACCTGTTTGTCACACATACCTTGTCTCCTTGTGTACGCATAAGGATATTGATGTACAGCACTTAATTTTTGTCGCGGTCTTATTATCACAGGTGTTGTTATCACATTGCTTGTTGCTATGTATGGCCACGCCCACCCGCGGTCACGAGTATTTTAGTGGTGCCGTTGCCGGAATCTGTCTGTTTACCCCCCTGCATGCCTCCCTACCAATAAAGGACGCTTTTCCTGCACATGGAACCGGTGAGTGCCGTCATCTTTTTCTATGTTTATGTATGGATACCTGTTTACACACACTGACTGAGCACCGCTGGGAAGTCCTGCCGTGATCACCCCTGCCCCTGGAGAATCGGACTGTGTATTGAGGTGTCAGCGATACCGTTGGGACTGTGCCCGCCAGAGACATTTCTCTATTTGATATCATTTTTTTTCTTGAAATGAGTATAAGCCGAGTTTGAGTTTTGTACTTAAACTCTTAAGTTCTTGAGTATATACACTAGCTGTCCAAGGCTAACAGAAAACTGGTGCACACCCCTTAGTTAATGTGCCCCAATATTTCCAACAATACTCACAGTGTTTTTTTCTCTAAAGTGGGCCTAGAGGTCAATAAATTCTTGATAATTTAGAAAATAAATATGGAATAGATTTGGAATAAGAGGGATCATAAAATTGCTCCGTACACACACAAGAATGTTGTATATTCACGAAGGGATGTCACATTCCATACATAAAATATGTAGATGGCACATAAAAAATCTGTCAGTTCCCCAAAAAAGTTGCCAGGAATAATCTAAAATTAACATTATGCATCAAACCCAGATGCTGCTGCATTTAATTTCTCTAAATTGACTTAAAGTCTGACTTCTGGGCTTGATTTACTGTAAGAAAATGAAGTGATCTTTTTAAGAGAAGGGTCAATGTATTTCAACAAAGTGCTTCATGACTCCATAATGTAACTATTTAAATGCAGTTAAAATGGCTTTCTGGTACACATCACTAATAATATTCATTTTTTACAACTTGTTTCAAACTTTTTCTGAGTAATAACCAATTTCCGAGATATCATAAAAATAAGAACAAACTGATTTCAGCTCCTGTTGCTGACTGCACTGAGGTAATAATATGTATTACAGTAAAATGGGATAAGGTAGATATAAAAATCCCATGGATGCTCTCTGCAAACACAATGGGGAAGATTTATCAAGTGTCTGAAAGTCAGAATATTTCTAGTTGCCCATGGCAACCAATCACAGCTCAGCTTTCATTTTATCAGTGGTCATGAATATTTTAAAGGGGAGCTGTGATTGGTTGCCATGGGCAACTAGAAATATTCTGACTTTCAGACAGCTTGATAAATCTGCCCCATTGTATCGGTCCACTTTTTGTGGAATTTCAGGACATATCTGCCCATTTCTTTTAATGTGCTGATGTTCAGTACCAGACATAGCCTCCGCAGAGATTTGGTGCTGTTTCTGAAAGAAATTAACTTTGTTTTTCCAATGTTCCATCCAGGGTATTCCAGCCAGATACATTTTTTATCTTGGGTTCCCAGTTACAACATTATGGGGAGTCAAGAGCCTAAGGCGTTTAACACTACTAGAAGTCTATGGCACTGTTGGAAACACTACACTACTAGGACCTGCTTTTTTGGTGGACGGGGGTTCCCCAGTCTAGTCAATGCAGTCCAGAATCCTAGTAGTTCGGGAACTCAAACTGGAGCTCATGTATTACCTCCATGGACAGGACATTATGGGGGGCATTTATTATAGACTTTCAAACGAATAACGGCATTGTTTTTTTCCCTTACTGTGTCTATTATGTGTGCCTTATTTATATGTCGGTGTCACAATATTGATGCCTTCATGACTTTCACAACGTAAAATTGTGGCACCGCCTATGAATCCAACACTTCTCCGGCATTTCATTTTCCGATGCGTTTTGTGGCACTAATTTTGCTGCACACTTACACCAGCTAAAAGCTGTTATAGGGAGTAATAGTCCACCTTCATGAATGGGGAGTCAGTTTGAATAATTTTTGTTCATGCACCAATTCATTAATGCCTTGTGCCACAAACTTACATCCTACTGAAAATTATAGCACGCTTCCTGTGCCACACTGCAGCCTAATTAATAAATGCCTGCCTATATTCTCCGAGCTGGGCTGTAGTCACTGCATAGATACTATTTTACAGAACTTCTTTTTATTCATACTAAAATTTTTATACTATTAAATTGACTATAATATATTATCCAATAGTGCTAGTTCATGGATTATTACAAAATATTTTGTTTTCTACGACTATGTTTTGTGTGGATTTCTAGAAAATTAAAATCAGATCTTTATCTGCAGCTTTCATTCCTAAAGATGAGAGGAATTCATTTCTGGTGGTTTTGTGCCAAAAAAAAACAGTCTACAAATCCTTTTGACACATTTCTGAAGGCTTTTAGACCATTTTTTGGCGCTTTTTTGACTCATCCTACAAAGGGAGCATGATCTTGCAAAGGGGCATGGTCTTGTAAAAAGAGGGTGTGGCCAAGCAGGAAATAGTGTGTGTGCCAAAAAATAAGATGTGTGCCACATTGTGCCACACATTTTAGATTAACTAAAAAACTAGAAATAGATCCAAAAGTAGAACTCAACAGTTTTGAACTATGACTAGAGATGGGCAAATTGATTCTTTATAAGAAAAATGGGAACTCTGGGAAGAAGAAAGGAATATGGTCGTACTGTTCATCACTGTATGGGGGTAGTATTTCTCACTGTATGGGGGTAGTGTTTCTCACTGTATGGGGGTAGTGTTTCTCACTGTATGGCGGTAGTGTTCCTCACTGTATGGAGGTAGTGTTCCTCACTGTATGGCAGTAGTGTTCCTCACTGTATGGGGATAATGTTCCTCACTGTATGGCGGTAGTGTTCCTCACTGTATGGGTACGGTGTTCCTCACTGTATGGGGATAATGTTCCTCACTGTATGGCGGTAGTGTTCCTCACTGTATGGCAATATCCTCCCTGTATGGGGGTAGTGTTCCTCACTGTATGGCGGTAGTGTTCCTCACTGTATGGGGGTAGTATTTCTCACTGTATGGCGGTAGTGTTCCTCACTGTATGGCAGTAGTGTTCCTCACTGTATGGCAGTAGTGTTCCTCACTGTATGGCGGTAGTGTTCCTCACTGTATGGCAGTAGTGTTCCTCACTGTATGGCAGTAGTGTTCCTCACTGTATGGCGGTAGTGTTCCTCACTGTATGGCAGTAGTGTTCCTCACTGTATGGGGGTAGTGTTCCTCACTGTTTGGGAGTAGTGTTCCTCACTGTATGGGGGATAGTGTTCCTCACTGTATAGGGGTAGTGTCCCTCACTGTGTGGGGGTAGTGTCCCTTTTTGTATGGGGGGATTGTTCCTCACTGTATGGCAGTAGTTTTCCTCACTGTATGGCAGTAGTGTTCCTCAATGTATGGAGGTAGTGTTCCTCAATGTATGGCAGTAGTGTCGCTCACTGTATGAGGGTAGTGTTCCTCACTGTATGGCGGTAGTGTTCCTCACTGTATGGAGGTAGTGTTCCTCACTGTATGGCAATAGTGTTCCTAACTGTATGAGGGTAGTTTTCCTCACTGTATGGGGGTAGTGTTCCTCACTAAATGGCAGTAGTGTTCCTCACTGTATGGCGGTAGTGTTCCTCACTGTATGGGGGTAGTGTTCCTCACTATATGGCGGTAGTATTCTTCACTGTATGGTGGTAGTGTTCCTCACTGTATGGGGGGTAGTGTTCCTCACTGTATGGGGGTAGTGTCCCTCACTGTGTGGGGGTAGTGTCCCTTTTTGTATGGGGGGATTGTTCCTCACTGTATGGCAGTAGTTTTCCTCACTGTATGGCAGTAGTGTTCCTCACTGTATGGAGGTAGTGTTCCTCACTGTATGGCAGTAGTGTTCCTCACTGTATGGAGGTAGTGTTCCTCGCGGTATGGCGGCAGTGTTCCTCACTGTATGGCGGTAGTGTTCCTCACTGTATGGAGGTAGTGTTCCTCACTGTATGGCAATAGTGTTCCTAACTGTATGAGGGTAGTGTTCCACACTGTATGGGGGTAGTGTTCCTCACTGTATGGCAGTAGTGTTCCTCACTGTATGAGGGTAGTGTTCCTCACTGTATGGGGGTAGTGTTCCTCACTATATGGCAGTAGTGTTCCTCACTGTATGGAGGTAGTGTTCCTCACTGTATGGTGGTAGTGTTCCTCACTATATGGCAGTAGTGTTCCTCACTGTATGGCGGTAGTGTTCCTCACTGTATGAGGGTAGTGTTCCCCACTGTATGGGGGTAGTGTTCCTCGCTATATGGCTTGTAGTGTTCTTCCCTGTATGGCGGTAGTGTTCCTCACTATATGCCGGTAGTGTTCCTCACTATATGGAGGTAGTGTTCCTCACTGTGTGGCGGTAGTGTTCCTCACTGTATGGCGGTAGTGTTCCTCACTGTATGGGGATAGTGTTCCTCACTCTATGGCGGTAGTATTCCTCACTGTATGAGGGTAGTGTTCCTCACTGTATGGGGGTAGTGTTCCTCACTGTATGGCGGTAGTATTCCTCACTGTATGAGGGTAGTGTTCCTCACTGTATGGTGGTAGTGTTCCTCACTGTATGGGGATAGTGTTCCTCACTGTATGGCGGTAGTATTCCTCACTGTATGAGGGTAGTGTTCCTCACTGTATGGTGGTAGTGTTCCTCACTGTATGGGGATAGTGTTCCTCACTCTATGGCGGTAGTATTCCTCACTGTATGAGGGTAGTGTTCCTCACTGTATGGTGGTAGTGTTCCTCACTGTATGGACGTAGTGTTCCTCACTGTATGGAGGTAGTATTCTTCACTGTATGGAGGTAGTGTTCCTCACTGTATGGGGGTAGTATTCCTCACTGTATGGCGGTAGTTTTCCTCACTGTATGGGGATAGTGTTCCTCACTGTATGGCGGTAGTATTCCTCACTGTATGAGGATAGTATTCCTCACTGTATGAGGGTAGTGCTCCTCATTGTATGGTGGTAGTGTTCCTCACTGTATGGCGGTAGTGTTCCTCACTGTATGGGGATAGTGTTCCTCACTCTATGGCGGTAGTATTCCTCACTGTATGAGGGTAGTGCTCCTCACTGTATGGTGGTAGTGTTCCTCACTGTATGGACGTAGTGTTCCTCACTGTATGGAGGTAGTATTCTTCACTGTATGGAGGTAGTGTTCCTCACTGTATGGGGGTAGTATTCCTCACTGTATTTCGGTAGTTTTCCTCACTGTATGGGGATAGTGTTCCTCACTGTATGGCGGTAGTATTCCTCACTGTATGAGGGTAGTGCTCCTCACTGTATGGTGGTAGTGTTCCTCACTGTATGGAGGTAGTGTTCCTCACTGTATGGAGGAAGTATTCCTCACTGTATGACGGTAGTGCTCCTCACTGTATGGGGATAGTGTTCCTCACTGTATGGCGGTAGAATTCCTCACTGTATGGTGGTAGTGTTCCTCACTGTATGGAGGTAGTGTTCCTCACTGTACGGGGGTAGTATTCCTCACTGTATGGCGGTAGTGTTCCTCACTGTATGGGGATAGTGTTCCTCACTGTATGGCGGTAGTATTCCTCACTGTATGGTGGTAGTGTTCCTCACTGTATGGCGGTAGTGTTCCTCACTATATGGGGGTAGTATTCCTCACTGTATGGGGGTAGTGTTCCTCACTGTATAGCGGTAGTGTTTCTCACTGTATGGCAGTAGTGTTCCTCACTATATGGCGGTAGTGTTCCTCACTGTATGGAGGTAGTGTCCCTCACTGTATGGCTGTAGTGTTCCTCACGGTATGGCAGTAGTGTTCCTCACTGTATGGAGGTAGTGTCCCTCACTGTATGGAGGTAGTGTTCCTCACTGTATGGCGGTAGTGTTCCTCACTGTATGGGGGTAGTGTCTCTCACTGTATGGAGGTAGTGTCCCTCACTATATGGAGGTAGTGTTCCTCACTGTATGGGGGTAGTGTTCCTCACTGTATGGCGGCAGTGTTCCTCACTGTATGGCGGAAGTGTTCCTCACTATATGGCGGTAGTGTTCCTCACTGTATGGAGGTAGTGTTCCTCACTGTATGGGGGTAGTGTTCCTCACTGTATGGCGGTAGTGTTCCTCACTGTATGGCAGTAGTGTTCCTCACTGTATGGAGGTAGTGTTCCTCACTGTATGGGGGTAGTGTCCCTCACTGTATGGAGGTAGTGTTCCTCACTGTATGGAGGTAGTGTTCCTCACTGTATGGCGGTAGTGTCCCTCACTGTATGGGGGTAGTGTTCCTCATTGTGTGGCGGTAGTGTTCCTCACTGTATGGCGGTAGTGTTCCTCACTGTATGAGGGTAGTGTTCCTCACTGTATCGCGGTAGTGTTCCTCACTGTATGGGGATAGTGTTCCTCACTGTATGGCGGTAGTATTCCTCACTGTATGACGATAGTGCTCCTCACTGTATGGAGGTAGTGTTCCTCACTGTGTGTCGGTAGTGTTCCTCACTGTAGGGCGTAGTGTTTCTCACTGTATGGCGGTAGTGTTCCTCACTGTATGGGGATAGTGTTCCTCACTGTATGGCGCTAGTATTCCTCACTGTATGACGGTAGTGTTCCTCACTGTATGGCGGTAGTGTTCCTCACTGTATGGCGGTAGTGTTCCTCACTGTATGGGGATAGTGTTCCTCACTGTATGGCAGTAGTATTCCTCACTGTATGACGGTAGTGTTCCTCACTGTATGGTGGTAGTGTTCCTCACTGTATGACGGTAGTGTTCCTCACTGTATGGTGGTAGTGTTCCTCACTGTATGGGAGTAGTGCTCCTCACTGGATGGGAGTAGTGTTCCTCACTAGATGGGGGTAGCGTTCCTCACTGTATGGCGGTAGTGTTCCTCACTGTAGGGCGTAGTGTTTCTCACTGTATGGCGGTAGTGTTCCTCACTGTATGGCGGTAGTGTTCCTCACTGTATGGGGGTAGTATTCCTCACTGTATGGGGGTAGTGTTCCTCACTGTATAGCGGTAGTGTTTCTCACTGTATGGCAGTAGTGTTCCTCACTATATGGCGGTAGTGTTCCTCACTGTACGGAGGTAGTGTCCCTCACTGTATGGCTGTAGTGTTCCTCACGGTATGGCAGTAGTGTTCCTCACTGTATGGAGGTAGTGTCCCTCACTGTATGGAGGTAGTGTTCCTCACTGTATGGCGGTAGTGTTCCTCACTGTATGGGGGTAGTTTCCCTCACTGTATGGAGGTAGTGTCCCTCACTATATGGAGGTAGTGTTCCTCACTCTATGGGGGTAGTGTTCCTCACTGTATGGCGGCAGTGTTCCTCACTGTATGGCGGAAGTGTTCCTCACTGTATGGCGGTAGTGTTCCTCACTGTATGGCTGTAGTGCTCCTCACTGTATGGAGGTAGTGTTCCTCACTGTATGGAGGTAGTGTCCCTCACTGTATGGAGGTAGTGTTCCTCACTGTATGGGGGTAGTGTCCCTCACTGTATGGAGGTAGTGTTCCTCACTGTATGGCGGTAGTGTCCCTCACTGTATGGGGGTAGTGTTCCTCACTGTGTGGCGGTAGTGTTACTCACTGTATGGTGGTAGTGTTCCTCACTGTATGAGGGTTGTGTTCCTCACTGTATGGCGGTAGTGTTCCTCACTGTATGGGGATAGTGTTCCTCACTGTATGGCGGTAGTATTCCTCACTGTATGACGATAGTGCTCCTCACTGTATGGTGGTAGTGTTCCTCACTGTATGGCGGTAGTGTTCCTCACTGTATGGGGATAGTGTTCCTCACTGTATGGCGCTAGTATTCCTCACTGTATGACGGTAGTGTTCCTCACTGTATGGTGGTAGTGTTCCTCACTGTATGGCGGTAGTGTTCCTCACTGTATGGGGATAGTGTTCCTCACTGTATGGCAGTAGTATTCCTCACTGTATGGGAGTAGTGTTCCTCACTGGATGGGGGTAGCGTTCCTCACTGTATGGATGTAGTGTTCCTCACTGTATGGCGGTAGTGTTCCTCACTGTATGGGGGTAGTGTGCCTCACTGTATGGAGGTAGTGTCCCTCACTGTATGGAGGTAGTGTTCCTCACTGTATGGGGGTAGTGTTCCTCACTGTATGGCGATAGTGTTCCTCACTGTATGGCAGTAGTATTCCTCACTGTATGGGAGTAGTGTTCCTCACTGGATGGGGGTAGTGTTCCTCACTGTATGAAGGTAGTGTTCCTCACTGTATGGCGATAGTGTTCCTCACTGTATGGAGGTAGTGTTTCTCACTGTATGGGGGTAGTGTTCCTCACTATATGGCGGTAGTGTTCCTCACTGTATGGGGATAGTGTTCCTCACTGTATGGGGGTAGTGTTCCTCACTGTATGGAGGTAGTGTCCCTCACTGTATGGAGGTAGTGTCCCTCACTGTATGGAGGTAGTGTCCCTCACTGTATGGGGGTAGTGTTCCTCACTGTATGGAGGTAGTGTTCCTCACTGTATGGCGGTAGTGTCCCTCACTGTATGGCGGTAGTGTTCCTCACTGTATGGGGGTAGTGTTCCTCACTGTATGGGGGTAGTGTCCCTTACTGTATGGCAGTAGTGTTCCTCACTGTATGGGGGTAGTGTTCCTCACTGTTTGGGAGTGGTGTTCATCACTGAATGGCTGTAGTGTCCCTTACTGTATGGGGGTAGTGTTCCTCACTGTATGGGGGTAGTGTTCCTCACTGTATGGGGGTAGTGTTCCTCACTGTATGGCGGTAGTGTTCCTCACTGTATGGGGGTAGTGTTCCTCACTGTATGGAGGTACTGTTCCTCACTGTATTTGTTCCTGCTTTGTGATATAATTGGTGATGTTGGTCTTTCTTTACTGGTGTATTTATTATCAGTATGGTGGTATTTATCTTGTTCTACTGGTAATGGTCATCATGAGGCAGTATTATATGTCCCTTATAGAGTGGTATTGTCGTGAATTTAAACTAATTATTAATACATAAACTTTGGTTTGCAGCCCGGGAACTTGGTCTCTAAAAGGTTCACCACCACTGTTATAGTGGGATCTTTTCGAGCTGGCACAGACGTTAACTTGTTAGGTTTCGTTCCCGCTTCGCTTATTTGGTGAAGTTGGCCTATGTAAGTGTCCATGGAATGGAAGAGAGAAGCGATTCGAAGATTGGCGGCTGTCTTGTGCGTTTCATACTAAAACACAGCATTGTTTGAAGACCAAACCACGCTCCCTATGCATGGAACAATGTTCTACAACACCCTACAGGCTCCCTGCATCCAGGAAATACCTGTTTTTTATCCCCTTCCCACTGAGGCCCTTTTTCGTTTTTGCGTTTTAATTTTCCACTATTTACCATTAAAAATCTATAACTTTTTTATTTTTCCATGAACAGAGTGATGGCTTTCACTCTGTGCCCCAAATGACATGTCTACTTTATTCTTTGGGTTGGTATGATCACAGTGATACCAAATTTGTATAGGTTTTGTAATGTTTTCATACGTTAAAAAAAAATATTTTGCCATTTTCTGGCACTAATAACTTTTTTATGCTTTGGTGTACTGAGCTGTGGGTCGTGTCATTTTTTGCAACTTTTGATTATGTTTTCATTGCTATCATTTTAAACACTGTATGAACTTTTGATCACTTTTTATTGAATTTTTTCTATTTTTCAAAATCACAAAAAGTGCAATTTTCAACTTTGGGCGCCATTTTCCGTCATAAGGTTAAACACTGTGAAAAACCATAATTATATTTTGTTAGATCGGGAATTTTCGGGCATGCGATAGCTAATGTGTTTATGATTTTTACTGTTTATTTTTATATCAGTTTTAGGGAAAGGGGGGGGTGAATTGAATTTTTAGGTTTCTTTATTATATATTTTTTCAAAAACTTTTTTTATTTTTACTATTATTCAGACTCCCTGGGGTACTTTGACCCTAGGTTGTCTGATCCATCCTACCATATACTGCCATACTACAGTACGGGAGTAATGGGGATTTCCTTCCTCATTCATTACAATGTGCTAATCGCACATTGTAATGAAAGGGTTAAACCGAGGCAGCCTGGAGTCGTCTGAAGACCCAAGGCTCTCATGGCAACGGATCGCTGCTCCCGGATGATGTCATGGCCCATCCTGGGCAACAATCCCCGGCCATTAGGCCCCAGCGGTGATCTGCAGGTTAAGACCAATAGCACCGATCTGCTAGCACCGATCACGGGTGTTACTGGTAAGCCTTTTCTGCAATATGCGTCCTGTGAGCCCTCTCCATGCACCCGCACCCGCACCCGTCACATGTTGTGATTCGTTATGATTCGATTCGAGTCTAATCTTGTGAGAAAATTCAGCAAATCTGGTCAAATCGAATTTTAGAAAAATTTGCCCATCTTTAACTATGACAGATTCATCAACACAATGATGAATTTAGAGAAGCACTAGACTAGTTCTCTCCATCTCTGGACTATGGTTCTAGTGGTTCTAGTAAAAGTGGCACTCTCTCACCAGCCCCTAAAATGACCATGCAATGCACACTTGATTTTTGCTCATCTAAAATGACCATAGAATCCTTGATATGTCAATTTTCATATAACTTCATGGACTTTCCTTGTAAGATTTAGGCAATACATTTCCCTATTGCTGAATAAGTTCCACTGCTACAGGTGTGTTTGTAGTATATATGGTGGGAGCATATGCTCATGTTATCATGACAATTTTCACTATATCGATTGTGACATTTCAGGAATTCTGAATGTTTGAGGTAGTATATTGAACACGTCGCAACAACTTGGAGTCTTAGTCTTTATTGTACCTTCAGCTTCAGCCTGACTTTTCTTTGCCAGCGTTACTGCTGAATCTTATGGAAAATTAATGATATATGCCAAGGTTTTGTGTCATGAATTTAGGAGCCTGCATGGTTTGGGTAATTTTTTGCATCCTTATAGCCAAGGTTTTGTGTTTCTTGGCATGAATGTTCCCAAAGCACAGTCATCCATCTGATCATTCCCTATGGTTCTATAGATCATGCCACAACTCATTCCTTCTTTTTGGAACATAACCCTGCAGAAGATTACATAGCACATATCAATTTAAGTTTCCATACAGGTGGGCACCCGTACTGCATGGAAGCACTGCTTTTTTTTTTTCATCTGATTAACATTTAACACTAATGTTGCGAAAACTGAATAGCCCACAGTTCTCAGCCATGGAAAATGGCCATTAACCTCTGTTTCCTACACCCATCCTGCATGTGATTTGTAAGTTTTTGAGTTGCACCCATCTGAAATGTTTTTGTTCTTTTTTGTCAGATTTTAAAAAAAATAGATGCATAGTGTATCTTAACAACCATCCATTTTTCAAAATGGCAGTCAAATGACCCCAATGGCTGTCCATTTTATTTCTTCACCTATTTAATTTTATTCTACACAGAGGTATGTGAAAATGGTTGAGACTAGGACATGACACACTTTTTAATAGAATGGATACATTGCGGGGTATTTATCAGCCCGGAACTAATCTCAAATTCTAGCGTATCACTAGCACATGCAGTAATTTTCCCCGTTTTGTGGAAGGGCATGAAGGGCGTCGCAACCACTTCTCACATGTGAAAAGTCGATGAGTGTGCTTACTTCTACGCCAGGTAGGAACTAAAATGTTATGAAGCCACTCTCCTGATATATGCCCCTGTAGGAGCAGCGGGGCTATCATATGTACGTATTTGTACAGCATTGTATTTGGTGTAGTCATGTGTTCACCCACTTTTCACTCTTATGGATATGATCCCCTATTTCATGGATAGACCACAGTAGAGAGGATTTCCTGTATCATGGTCATGTCCTTTGCACTGTGGTCCATATGTAACTGGGTACTCCTTTCCACTACCTCCAACCCTGGCAAATTTTACATACATGCCCCTGCCTGGTGTAGAAATAAATGTTTTGCATGCCCCAGCCAGATACATCAATAGGTTGGAGCCCCTTGATGTATCCGTCTGTGCTGCAGCATTGACAGGGCTAGTATGATAAATAACCCCCATATGTCTATGATCAAGAATGAAGAGCTCATGTAAGCTTTTAAATACACACAAGTGTCATGGGTGGTACCGTGACCCAAATTGCGGGTAGCGGGCTCACCCGTGTCCCTCTGCCCCCGCAAGAGCATTGTGCGTGCATTTCAGCTCTCCTGGCTCCTGCTACGGCTCGCTATGCCTTGCGTGCGCATTCCCGGTCCCTAGGGCATGCACACTCCGCCTAATCTAGATTTAAAGGACCAGCGTGCCGTTAATGGCCCGCTGGTCATTTTAAGGAAAACTATATAAGCCGGCCTCTTCTTGTGCAACCCGTTGTGACCCTGGTTCCGTTTCTGACTTCACTCCTTTGCCACCTGCCATGACCTGTTGCTACGGCTCCAACTTGAACCTGTGCTGCCCGTCCTAACCTCCTGCAAGTCCCTGACTACAAGATTGCCTGCCGTTTATGTACCTTGACCTTGGCTGCCACTGTGGACAAGTCATGCCTGTGGAACGACCTGGTGGTACCACGCTGCAGCAAGTCCAACCTGCTTTGTGGTAGACTCTGGTAAAACCGGGTGCCACTTTGACTCCGGTCCTAGGTAGTGGCTCGTGTCATTGTTTGCAGTGGTTCAGAGGATCCACAAACTCTAAGCCTGACAACAGGTTGTAAACAGTTACACTTCTCTCAAGCAGAGTCAGTTGTTTGCCAGCAGTCTCCTTTATACCCTAGTGAAAGGGGTCTCCGCTCTTCAGATGGATATGCATATTGATATACACATTTATTGCCAGGTCATGCTTTCCATTGGGTCCCTGCCAAAGATGTTAATCTAGCATAACTCTTCACTGGATAATTTTTTACAGCATATAAATGGCAAGCATTGTTAATTTTTTTAAGATATGTACAAAAATGTAATGTTCCCCCATTCCATTGGTGTTGCTTGCAGTTTGTTCAACTTTGGTCCTTTTATTTAATCTAATCATTAGCCATGTCTCATCACCTACAAACATGCTCAGTAACTCACACTACTGCTTATTTGTGAATAGAGGCCAACGTCCCTATACGTTCCTGCAGGACTCTCAAAGTCAAATCCACCGTATCAGTGAAAAAAATAGGACATGTTTTATAATTTTTTCCATGGACATCAGATACGTTCCTGAATACAACAGATCAGTGAAAATACAAGCCAATGTGAAAACATCCATAGAAATCAATGGCTTTGTGCGGCATCCATGGAAATCACTGAACCACGAATGTGAAAATCAACGCCAATGTGAAAGAGCCCTAAATCCTATGAAGATGAGGCAATTAATTGACAAATGGTTCTAAAATGCAGCTTTTCTAGTCAATTTACCTAAAATAGTGTTGGCCGCTAGACGACTGATGTAAAAAATTGTAATCTTATGTGATCTTTTTAATGATGATTCTATTTGTATGAAAGCAGAAACACACAAAAAGATTCTTTTATATTATTTTTTTTAGCCCATTGAAACATTGAATTTCCATGATCACCGTCAATTAGGACAGGAGTTTTCCTCCCCCTTCACGGAGCCCAATCAATATCTCATTCATTGAAAACAAGGTGCATTAGCTTGTGATTGTACATTCTAGGGTCGTCTCTTACATGGTGAGCTGTGTTAGTGTAGTGGTTTGCTGGATTCAATATATTGTAGCCTCCTCTTAAAATGCAAGCACTTCCAATTAATCAGCAGCGCCGCAGCCATCAATTTCCACAGCGTCTAATTACAGCCATGTGCCGACCGAAATATAAAGCAAGCACTTCATCACCGGAGACACAAGGGGCCGGTCTCGCTGTATCCATGGTAATCGCAAATGGTCACTCAAATTATTTGATGTTCAAAATAGCCAGTAGCCATTCCTGTTCTCCATCAATGACAGTGCAAATGAAAAGTAACCATAGGCACCGAATCCCCCATCACAACAAGAATGAAAGGACGGAAAGAAAGAAGCCTTTACTTCAAGGTGGTAATAGGGCTCTCAAGACGTCGAAAAATGATCTATTTATGTTTCCTTCATTTTTCTGCTTAAAAACTGCTGATGGGAGTTTTCTTTCAAGAAAAAAAGGTAAAAAAGGACGTGATGTTATATTGTTTTTTATCCAGACCCTAAGTCATGACTGTTTGAAAAGTTAAAACACAGACCTTGGGTTACAATAACTATATAGATGCTATGTTAACCAATCAACTGTCTATAAAAAAAATACCTATCTATGTAGTAAGCAGGCAGCACTCTCAAGTAAATCCAATCAAAGTGAGGTTTATTCAAGTGCCAATGTTTTGGTGTGTTTTGTGTTTTGGTGTGTTTTTGGCTACCACTTTGTCCAAACCTTGATTGGATTTACTTAAAGGAAACCTACCATTGCACTGTATCTAAATTTCGCACTACAAAGCTGACGTTGTACTCCTGTTGCGCCAGAGATGAAGGGAGCAGCCAGTCATGCATGTGCCGGCGTCTCCGTTCATCTCTTTGGCATTGATGGAGATAGCCAAGCAGCGTACTCAGCAATCTTTAGAGAGATAAATAGAGCAGCCGGTCGCATATCCACGGGCTGCTCTATTTATCTCTATGGCGCTGATAAAGATTGCTGAGTACGCTGCTTTGCTATTTCCATCAGCGCCATAGAGATAAATGGAGCGGCCGGCACTTGACTGGCCCCCTCTTCATCTCAAGCTGCAAAAGGACTACAATGAACCCCTGGTCTTGTGATCCGTGATCCGAAAAGCTAAATAAGTGTAAAAAGAGTCTACTACTAGACTCTATCTAAGAAGTAGGGTATCCTGAGGAAATGCTTTTCATTTGTAAGGTAATATAACTGCCATATCACCAATGACTCCAGATCCAAATAATTATGATTTACAATCATCACTGCTACATAATGACTGAATTATGCCACAATCTTTTGATCATTAACATGTCCACTTGATGGTGACTTAACAATGTTTCTGTACTACTCCCAAAAGAGCAACACTGTACTAAAATGAACATTACTACAGTAATATATAGTAGACACTAGTTTTGCACAACTGCTCTGCAGACCGCATAAGTGATTACAGCATTGATGTCTACTCTGATTGTCATCTTCCATTGGTGCCTTCTTTTCCATCTGACCTACACCACTTATGTAGACTCTACTACGACATCTATAGCTCCTTACTGTTTCACCACCGACTTATCCAAAACTGCCCATCCTGTCCATCACCTGCAATCAGTGGCTTAACAAGACATCAGCTCTGGGGTAGCAATGCTGCAGAAAGACGTGGCCGCTAGCAACCAGGGGAATGTCTGCTCCTACTGGATTCCTACTGGGAATGTCTGGGAATGTCTGCTCCTACAAGAAGGGTAATGGGAGCACAGGCAAGGTCAGACAGGTGCTGGTAGTGGGAGATTCCATTATTAGGGGAACACACAGGGCAATCTGTCACAAAGACCGTGCATACCGAACAGTGTGTTGTTTGCCGGGTGCTCGGGTTCGGCATGTTGCGGATCGGGTTGCCGGATTACTGGGAGGGGCTGGTGAGGAACCAGCGGTCATGGTCCACATTGGCACTAATGACAAAGTAACAGGTAGGTGGAAGGTCCTTAAAAATGATTTCAGAGATTTAGGCCATAAGCTCAGGGCAAGGACCTCAAAGGTAATTTTCTCCGAAATACTGCCTGTACCACGTGCCACACCAGAAAGGCAGTGGGAGATCAAGGAGGTAAATAAGTGGCTCAAAAGTTGGTGTAGGAAGGAGGGGTTTGGGTTCATGGAGAACTGGGATGACTTTTCTGTGGGCTACAGGCTCTACAGTAGGGATGGGCTGCACCTCAACGGGGAGGGGGCCGCTGTTTTAGGGGAAAAAATGGCTAGAAGGTTGGAGGAGTGTTTAAACTAGAGACCTGGGGGGAGGGCAATTACACTTGTGCAGGGCAAATAGACGGTGTACATAGAGAGCTGGGAAGGGTCATAGTCCATGGGGGAGGAAGGGGGGCTGGAATGAGATTGGGGAATAAGGACAAAAGGAATAGGGAGAGGGAAAACCATATAAAGTGTATGTACACAAATGCCAGAAGCCTCACAAACAAAATGGAGGAACTGGAACTCTTGATGTTGGAACGGAAATATGATATAGTGGGTATCAGCGAGACATGGCTGGGCAGTAGCTATGACTGGGCTGTTACTAGAGATGGTTATAGTCTTTTTAGAAAGGATCGTATAAATAAAAAAGGGGGAGGGGTTTGTTTATATGTGAATTCTTGCCTCAAGCCCGTCCTGCGTGATGACATCAGTAACGCAAATGTGGAGTCCCTATGGGTGGAGATAAGGGGAGGGAAAAAGAATAATAAAATATTACTAGGGGTTTGTTATAAGGCTCCAAATATAATGGAGGCAGCAGAGGAAATGCTGATAAGTGAAATGGATACGGCTTCAAAGCATGGTGAAGTACTTATCATGGGGGACTTCAATTACCCAGATATTGACTGGGGGGCAGAAACCTGCAGGTCCTTCAAAGGTAGCAGGTTTTTGTTAACAACAAAAGACAATTACCTGTCGCAACTAGTCCTGGAGCCAACAAGAGGGGGGGCACTGCTGGACCTTATCCTTACCAACAGACCTGATAGGATATCAAAACTACAGGTTGGGGGGAACCTGGGGAATAGTGATCATAATATCATTGATTTTGTATTACGCTTTACTAAGAGCGTTAGTGAAGGGGCAACCAACACTCTAAACTTCAGGAGGGCAAATTTTCAGCAACTAAGGGAAGACCTTAAAGGCATAGACTGGGATAATGCTCTCAAGGACAAAAGCCCCCCCAAAAAATGGGACTTTTTCTCATATATTCTGAAAAAGTCCTGTGAGAAACACATACCTTATGGGAAAAAGCATAAAAGGAACAAGAAAAACCCTATGTGGCTAACTAGTCTTGTAAGGAAAGCAATAAGCGAGAAAGATAAAGCATTTAAGGTGCTAAAACGTGAAGGTGGTGATGAGGCATTACAGGATTATAGAGAGAAAAATAAATCCTGTAAAAAGCAGATAAAGGCCGCAAAAGTAGAGACTGAGAGAAATATTGCCAGGGAGAGCAAAAATAATCCCAAATTATTTTTCAAGTATATAAATGATAAGAAACTAAAAACAGAGTGTGGGTCCCCTTAGAAATAACATGGGGGTCATGGTGGAAGGAGATGAGGAAAGGGCCAATCTACTGAATGTCGCCTTCTCAACTGTCTTTACCCAGGAAAATCCCCTGGTGGAAGACACAATGAGGAATAATGTTAATTCTTTTTATAATGTCAACAGTTTAACCCAGGAAGAGGTACGGCGCCGCCTTGCAACCACTAAGATAGATAAATCACCGGGGCCAGATGGCATACACCCCCGGGTTCTGCATGAATTATGTACGGTGATAGACAGACCATTATTTTTAATATTTGAAGATTCACTAAGGACTGGTTATGTTCCACAGGAATGGCGCATAGCAAATGTGGTACCAATATACAAAAAAGGATCAAATAGCGATCCTGGAAACTACAGACCCGTGAGTCTAACTGCTGTGGTGGGGAAAATATTTGAGGGGTTTATTAGAGATGCTATCCTGGAGTATCTCACTGTGCACAACCTTATAACCCAGCATCAGCATGGGTTTATGAGAGATCGGTCCTGTCAGACTAATCTGATTGGTTTCTACGAGGAGGTAAGTTCAAGACTGGATCTGGGGGACGCTGTGGATGTTGTATATCTGGACTTCTCAAAGGCATTTGACACCGTGCCACATAAAAGGTTGGTATATAAAATGAGACTGCTGGGAATAGGAGAAAATCTGTGTATCTGGGTAAGTAATTGGCTTAGTGATAGAAAACAGAGGGTGGTCATTAATGGCACATTCTCAGATTGGGTTGATGTTACCAGTGGAGTGCCACAGGGGTCAGTATTGGGGCTACTTCTTTTTAATATTTTTATTAATGACCTTGTAGTGGGTTTACACAGTCAAGTTTCAATATTTGCAGATGATACTAAGCTGTGTAAAGTAATAAATACTGAGGTCGATAGTATAGCATTACAGAGGGATTTGTGGAAGCTTGAGGGATGGGCAGAGAAATGGTTGATGAGGTTTAATGTAGATAAATGTAAAGTTATGCACTTGGGCCATGGAAACAAAAAGTATAATTATGTTCTAAACGGTCAATTACTTAGTAAAACTGAAGCTGAAAAGGACTTGGGCGTATTGGTGGATGGTAAACTTAATTTTAGTGACCAGAGCCAGGTGGCTGCTGCTAAAGCAAATAAAATAATGGGATGTATCAAGAGAGGAATAGATTCTCATGATAAAGACATAGTTTTGCCCTTATACAAATCCCTGGTCAGACCACACATGGAATATTGGGGGTCATTTACTAAGGGCCCGATTCGCGTTTTCACGACGTGTTACCCGAATATTTCCGATTTGCGCCGATTGTACCTGAATTGCCCCGGGATTGTGGCGCACGCGATCGGATTGTGGCGCATCGGCGCCGGCATGCGCGCGACAGAAATCGGGGGGCGTGGCCGAACGAAAACCCGACGTATTCGGAAAAACCGCCGCATTTAAAAACCGAAAAAGTGTCGCTTGGGAAGCGCTTACCTTCACCTGGTCCGAGGTGGTGCATTCCGGCGCGTTGAGATTATTTTCAGCGCAGCAGCGCCACCTGGTGGACGGCGGAGGAACTACCTTCATAGATCCCGGCCGAACCAGAATCCTGTGCAGAGAACGCGCCGCTGGATCGCGAATGGGCCGGGTAAGTAAATCTGCCCCATTGTGTACAGTTTTGGGCACCAGTGTATAAAAAGGATATAATAGAGCTGGAACGGGTGCAGAGGAGAGCAACCAGGATTATTAGGGGAATGGGGGGATTACAATACACTGACAGATTACAAAATTTGGGATTATTCAGTTTAGAAAAAAGATGACTGAGGGGAGACCTCATTACAATGTACAAATACCTGAACGGACAGTACAAGGATCTCTCCAAAGATCTTTTTATACCTAGGCCTGTGACCAGGACAAGGGGGCATCCTCTACGCCTAGAGGAGAGGCGATTCCACCACCGCCATAGACAAAGGTTCTTTACTGTAAGAGCAGTGAGACTGTGGAACTCTCTGCCGCAGGAGGTTGTTATGGCCGACTCTATGTACATGTTCAAGAGAGGCCTGGATGACTTTCTGGAGAGAAAAAATATCACGGGTTATGGGGATAAAACATTTATTTAATTCTTGAAGGTTGGACTTGATGGACTTGCGTCTCCTTCCAGCCTTATATACTATGATACTATGATACTATGAATGGTTTGCGTTGGTGCCCCTATATACCTAAAATCTCACTGCCACCCCCTTCCTACACATTCTACTTGAAATTACACATATATATCCATTATGTAAAAAAAAAATAAAATCAATTCTTACCTTCTGCACTCAGCTTCCTCTTCTGACATTGCAAAAACGTCAGTGAATCAAGGCCACCATTGACTTTTAATTTGTATGGTCACAGTGTGGTGAGCACACAAGGTCTCACCGTGGCTCCTATGGAGCAACAGAAGTTTTAGGTGTGTTACCACCAATCTCAAACTTAATTAGAATAAACTCTACTTCACTTTTAATCTTGTTGGATTTAGAGTGCTGCTTCATTATTTGGATTTGATGTTTACATGAGTTCCTAACCTGGACTCGGAAGCCTTTGTATCCCCCTTTGGAAAGACTATCTTGGACACTGTGCTGGTGTGAACTTTCTTTACTTGCAGTGAATAGATATCTGTCCATAGTCATGTGATGTGACACAGATGCATGATAAGTTATTATCACACGGCTCTGATTACTTTGCTCCTGCATGTCCATCACAAGACCATGGACAGATTTCTATTACTGGATATAAACAAAGAAGATTTCTGTAGGACAGCAAGTAGAGATCTAGAAGAGAGAAATTGATACAGGAATTACAGTATATTGGAAAATTGTTTAACTTTTCCTTACACAAACAATATCAAATTTTGCTGAAAGTAGACAACCCCAATTAAGGAAATCTACCATCAAAGTTAAGCATGATAAACCAGGGGCACTCATTCATAGATATGGTAATCTTCTTATATTTGTTTTCCATGGCCTCCTTAAAATCAACTTAAATCAACTTTTATAATTATGCTAATGAATCTCAGGGGTCTGATACTACTACCCCCGCAGTTGTTTTGGATCATAAGCCTAATTTTAAAGGTTGATTTTAGAAGGAAGGAGGCCATGGATAATAGGTATAAGAAGATTACTAGTCACAGTGCCTGGATCTATGACTACGTGTTCTTGAAGGGGTCATAAGGTGTATTTTTCCTAAATGAGCAGGCTAATACTATCATTACTTTTTACAGGCTGTCCCCGGCTAATGTACAAGATAGGTTCTTTAAGTTTGTTCTTAAGTTGAATTTGTATGCAAGTTCTGTGTATTTTATATTTGTAAATGCAAAGAATTTTTTTTTGTCCAAGTGACGATAGGATTCTTAACGTTTTTTTTGGCTGTCATAGGAAAAAGGATTATCAATAAAACTTTAATACAAACACCTTACAGCTGATCATTGCAGCCTGGGAGTAATGTAAAGCATCCAGAGAGCTTCACCAGAGGTCACAGTGGGAAGAGGGGTCTGTCTGCAACTAGGGGTCGTCTGTAAGTCGGATGTCCTTAAGTTGGGGACCGCCTGCATAGTACTTTAAGTACTATTTATACATATATATATATATATATATATATATATATATATATATATATATATAGTTTGGTGAGCTACTACATATTTCTCATAAGGACTAGAGATGAGCGAGCACTAAAATGCTTGAGTGCTCGTTACTCGGGTCGAACTTTTCCTGATGCTCGAGTGCTCGTATCGAATAACGAACCCCATGGAAGTCAATGGGAGACACGAACATTTTTCACTGAAAGAACACATTGAAAGAACACATTGAAAGAACACTAAAGAAGAACACATTGCAGATGTTTGCAGATGTTATCACTGAAAGCACACATTGAAAGAACACTGAAGAACACATTGCAGATGTTTCCGTACATCTGCTAACTTATCGGAAGACATGAGTGCAGAACGGTGTTCTTCACAATAGTATGTAAAGAAAAATATGTGTGAAGAACACATTGTAGATGTTTCCATACATCTGCAATGTGTTCTTCACACATAATGTTCTTCACATACTATTGTGTTATACGCGTGTCTTCCGATAAGTTAGCAGATGTTCGGAACATCTGCAATGTGTTCTTCACTGTGTTCTTTCTGTGCTCGGGCTGGGCTGTGATGTGATCAGGGTCGGACTGTTTAGCCCCCGCTCCTCTCCTCCATGCCCGTTCCGTTCCGCTCCAGCCCCCGCTCCGCTCCTCCATGCCCGCTCCAGCCCCCCTCCGCTCCTCCATTCCCGCTCTAGCCCCGCTCCACTCCTCCATTTCGTTCCAGCCCCCGCTCTGCTCCTCCATGCCCGCTCCATCCCCCGCTTCGCTCCTCCATGCCCGCTCCAGCTCCGCTCCTCCATGCCCGCTATAGCCCCGCTCCTCCATGTCCACTCCAGCCCCCGCTCCAACCCCGCTTCACTTCAGCCTCCGCTCCTGCATCCCTGATCCAGCCTCCGCTCCGTGATGCCCACTCCATTTTGCTCCAGTCCTCCAGCCCCCGCTCCGCTCCTCCACCGTTCAGCACTCATGTCTTCGGCTAAGTTAGCAGATGTTTGGAACATCTGCAATGTGTTCTTCACTGTGTTCTTTCACTGTGTTCTTCACTTAAATGATCCTGTGTTTACTGTGTTCACTGTTTTAATTGTATTCTTCACTGTTCTTCACTGTCTTTTCTTAATTAAATGCTCGAACGAGCATCAAGCTCGGACAAGTATACTCGCTCATCTCTAATAAGGACCAATTTGATTAAAACTATATCCCTGGAAGAGATGTATGATGGGTTTTACGCTGCCCTGCTGAACCGGGTGGGATTTGTTATTGGTTTACTTTTACCATGGTGCAAGATAAGCCATTTGACACTGCATAAAATGCAAACAGAAAGAAGACCCCTTGTTTTTATGCAAGTACAGTATATTACAGATACCCTTATTTTAGAGGGCCCCCGCTGTAAATGCATCCTCTTATTGTTCACCTTATTTTATGCATCACTTCATACACCTCATATCGTCATATGCATAAAACCAAACTCAAGCAAATGATCTAAGGATAAAACAAAATATGTAAATCACCTGGGAAATTGAAAAGAAGGAAAAGGGAGGAGGAATGAACATTAAACTAATGTGATTTGATTTTATTTCAACTCTGTCCTGTACTTTCCCGGCACAGATGTAATTTTACCTTTCTTTGGAAATGCATAAGCAGAACTCTCCAGGTTTCAAGCCATTTGCAATACTTGCTGAACTCTCATACTTGTAGCACTTTAGATTAGCCATCATAGTTTTAAAATGAAGTGTCATTCTGCCGTACAGCAGGGGGAGATGCAGTAATTCTCAGTTTCATTGTTCCAAAATAAGTGCAGCATGACCTTATTAAAATGGAAATCCTGTTTTGAAGTCCTTCATGTTCAGAATCTTCTAAACTCCTGAAATAGATGCATAGAATTTAGATTACAGGGCTGTATGCACAGATCTTGTGACACATTGCAGGCCTGACTTTCTGCTGATTGCATTGCTCCTGCCCGTGAACATACATATATACATACATAAACATTGTGTTGATTAAATTTCATGTCGCAGGACCCCCATCTTGTTCTGATTAGCCGTTATACAATCAATCCAATTAATCTTGGGCTGAGGTTACATTGCTCTGTATGTATTTTCGCCTGTTCTGTATCTGTTTTCAGAGTCCTGTGTCTCCAAGGCCTTGTTTGGCCACATTTCCTGTGCTTCAGAGGAGCCTAACAAAAGATTATCTGCTGATCTATTCTCTTATTGTTTTACTCATGCGGCTCCATGGATTTGCATACTGAGACATTTAGCACATGAAAAGAGTTGTGTCGTAAACTTATTCTTTCATATTTCGGTTTTCTAAATTTTAAACTTTGGTATTACATTTAAAAGCTAATTTTAATTTTTCATAATTATTATTGTTTAAGTTTTATTAGTATCTTTTCCATAAGGTGCTCACATATGAAGATGTTAAAGTGGTTAGCCACAAATATCATAGTTTATTAAAGTAAGTAGAATCCCCTAATAGGTTCCCCATAATGTTTTTAGGCTACACTCACACCGCTTGTGCTCACCTAGGCCAGCTCCTCAACCCTACCCTCTCACATCTACCCAAATATATATATATATATATATATATATATATATATATATATATATCATGCAACGCGGAAGCCTGGCTCGGTCGTGGTGCAGTGAGAAATCATGTGCTCACCACACTACAATTGGGTGCCGATGACCTCAATAGGGGTTGTGATCTGGCCCCCTCCTGCAGTATATAGCCAGCCCCCCCCATGTAGTATATATCCAGCCAGCACCCCCTGTAGTATATAGCCAGCATGCTTTCCTGTGGTATATAGCCAGTCTGTCCCCCTTAATATATAGTCAGTCTGCCCCCCCCTGTAGTTTATAGCCAGCCTGCCCCCCTGTAGTATATATAGTCTGGTCCCACTTTAGTATATAGCCAGCCTGCTCCCCCTGTAGTATATAGCCAGCATGCCCCCCTGTAGTATATAGCCAGCCCGCCCCTTGTTCACAGTATATATTGAGCAAAAAAAAAAATACTTACCTACTTGCGCTCCCTGCAACCGCCTACTTTCTCCCACATTGCAGGCGTCCTCTCACTCTATGACCCCATGCACATGAATGTGTAGAGAACGTATTAAAATTACCATATGTATGGTCAGCATATGGCCACATGCATTCCAATGGGCTCCTGTACCGTATGCGGGACATATAAAATATAGAGCATGTTCTATTTTCCACCATATTTCCCAGGGTGGAAGGTGAGGGTGGTGCCTTAGGTCATCACCTACCCTCGCCAACCCTCACCTACCCCTTATCCCAGCCCTGCACCTGACCACTTGAACCACTTTTTGGACCAGCAAGTTCGGGGCCAATAGTTTTCGCTAATAACAATATCTATGCCTCTTCCCTTAATACCAGTGTATGCCTATACTGATTACATTGGTATGATGGGAGTGCCAAGGGCATGAGCACCCTACTACAACCACTGTCATCATTATAGGTAGACTCTGGTGTTCAGTGAGAACATGTGGATATAGTAATGAGTGCAGGTTCCTACTCTGCCTCATCACTCACCAGAAGTGCTGTAGGAAATGGGACATCCTTGGAAGTTACAAAAGGAAGACTGATCTATTATTAATTTATTGCATACAAGGTTTTAGTCATTAAAACCATATACAGGCCAACCATAGTCTGTGGCATCCCCATTTTGGTAGATTCCATTATCATAAGAGTGATAATCATCATCCCCATCATCAATTATCAATCATTATCATCTATATCGCCCCATCAAATTCTGCACCGCTTAAAAATCAAAGGGGACATATACAAAAATAATATTACATTACAGAGTACAAACAGTCAAATGAAACAATAGGAGTAAGGGCCCTGCACACAAGAGCTTACAGTCTATGAGGATGAGGGGGTGATACAAGAGCTTACACTCTATGAGGATGAGGGGGTGACACAAGAGCTTACAGTCTATGAGGATGAGGGGGTGACACAAGAGCTTACAGTCTATGAGGATGAGGGGTGTGACACAAGAGCTTACAGTCTATGAGGGGGTGACACAAGAGCTTACAGTCTATGAGGATGAGGGGTGACACAAGAGCTTACAGTCTATGAGGATGAGGGGATGACACAAGAGCTTACAGTCTATGAGGATGAGGGGTGACACAAGAGCTTATACTCTATGAGGATGAGGGGGTGACACAAGAGCTTACAGTCTATGAGGATGAGGGGGTGACACAAGAGCTTACAGTCTATGAAGATGAGGGGGTGACACAAGATCTTTCAGTCTATGAGGGGGTGACACAAGAGCTTACAGTCTATGAGGATGAGGGGTGACACAAGAGCTTACAGTCTATGAGGATGAGGGGGTGACACAAGAGCTTACAGTCTATGAGGATGAGGGGGTGACACAAGAGCTTACAGTCTATGAGGATGAGGGGTGACAAGAGCTTGCATAATGGTCCAGCCATTCTTTAAAAGGGTAAGACATAGGATGGATTAGTAAAGGAAGAGTTGACATTTCATGCAGTTAGCGGGTGTGATAGGGTGCCTGAAAAGATAAGAGCATGTTTGAAACTTTAAATGTTGCCTATTAGTCTGATAGCCTGAGGAAGGTAATTTCAGAGAATTGGTGCAGCTCGGAATAAGTCTTGGAGATGTTTGTGAGAAGTTCGAATTAAAGTAGAGAATAATCTATTATCACTAGCAGATCGAAGAGCATCGGTTAAGCGATAGACTGAGATGAGAGAAGAGAGATAGGGACGTGCAGCATTATGCATTGTGGACGAGTGTTATTATTTTAAAGTGAATTCGGAGGGAGACAGGCAGCCAGTGACTGGCACAAACTGGAGGCATCCGTGTAGCGTTTGGTCTGAAAGATGAACCTAGCTGCTGCATTAAGAATAGATTGTAGAGGAGAGAGTTTAGTGAGTGGGAGACCGATTAGTAGGGCGTTACAGTAGTCTAGACGAGAGTGAGTCAGAGCAACTATGAGCATTTTGTAGTTTCAGTTGTCAGAAATCGACGGATTCTGGAGATGTTTCTGAGATGCATACGGCAAGATCAAGCAAGAGACTGAATATTTGGCACAAAGGAGAAGTCCAGCACCACCCCAGACAGCGGGCCTGCTGCCTCTGTACTATAGTGATACTGTATGGAACAGTGGTTTAGCATTTAAGAATTTATTTATCAACTAATGATAGAGTAGATGTAGTACTGTAAATTAGCAAAGGGCTAATGGTCAAACAGCTCTTTTCTTATAGCAAAACCCAGGAACTGCAACTCAGCATAATTTCAAGTGTATGGGAGCTGAGCTGTGGTAATATAGCTGCTGTATGCAATGGTACCCAACAGCAAATGGAAGATGTAAGCTCAAGGACCTTATACTCAAAGTTTTTCTCAGGTAGAACACACACTAGGGGTGTGCTAGGATGGTATCAAATGACCCTCTCTACTAGTGGTCTGTCCCAAGAACTACGAGGGAGATTTATCAGAAGTGTCCGAGAGCAAAACTGTTCTATTTGTTCATTGCAAAAAGAGTTTAGGCTTACTTTTCCCACAGCAGTTTATAGAATGAAAGCTGAGCTCTGATTGGTTGCTTTGGGCAACCAGAACAGTTTTTCTCTCAGACACTTCTAATAAATCTCCCCCTAGGTCTGAATGGCTGAAATGAGAGGCAATTTTTAGAATAACTATCCAGCTTTTCTACGTCTAATGTTAATTGAATGTCATAATGGTTGTAATGTGACAGGTATCTTGTTCTAAATATTGCATAGAATGTTACATAAGTTATTCTTATATGTCTAGACTGTTAGATACTATGGTCGTTCCATCCTCATAGTTACAACACTGAATAAATACATATAGGTTTACATTACACGTCCTCCCCCCTTGTATTTCTATTTTACATTGCCATAATAAAAAGTGAAATCAAAGTACAAGCAGCGCATTGTTCTGTGTCACATCTCAATGTGAATGTTTTAAAACTGGATCAGTAACACTGTACAGGGCTGGGGGTCAGTAGGGAATATAATCCATAATCACACAGGCCCAGGTGCTTGGCTTAATGGCAGCCATGAGCTGCGCTGTGCAGTTGCTGGGTGCTTACAATGGACGTTGTAAAGTGGCATGTCTGTTTCTATAGCCGTATGAGCTGTATGCAGATGGTATATAATTAGTTGATATAATTAAGTATGTGCTGAAATCCTACACTATGTGCTCTGTTTAGAGGAGAATAAAACTGTACAAACTCCAGTGCATGCTTTCACATCCATAACACGTTGCCATTGAATGCTGGGAGAGCGATAAGGGTAATAAAATAATGCAGCCGAGATACATTTATGACGTGCTACAGGAACAGAAATATGTGCGCCATGTCTCCATCTTCTTGTTGTGTCTACTTTCTACTTTGTGCATTCATCTGGAATTTCATCCTTTTGCTCGCTTTACTTGTGTGCAAAGACAGAATCATTACAACTACATGGAAAGTTTTTGGCCTAAGAAAAGGTTATTTAATCCAACTGGGTTATTAACCCTTTTGCAATTATATTTTGTTCTTATGTAAATATATGTGCCTAATAATAGACTGACAATTTTTTGGTTCAGGGGTTTTCTTTGCAGCAGTCAACGTATTATATACTTACATCACTACTGAGAAAAGATGTCACAGCTTATCTCCTCCGACTCCCGCCTAGTCACATACAGGCAGTCCCTGGGTTACATACAAGATAGGGTCCGGAGGTGTGTACTTTAGTTGAAATTGTATGTAAGTCGAAACTGTATATTTTATAATTGTAGATCCAGACAAAACAAATTTTGGCCCCAGTGACAATTGGAGTTTGAACATTTTTTGCTGTAATGGGGAAGGATAATCAATAAAGCTTCATTACAGACACCTTACAGCTGATCATTGCAGTCTGGGACTATAGTAAAGCATCCAGAGAGCTTCACCAGAGGTCAGAGGGGTCTGTCTGTAACTATGGGTTGTCTGTAAGTCGGGAGTCCTTAGGGGTCCACCTGTATTTAATTCTGTCTATTTAATCTCTCTCTTTTCCTATCTATCTATCTATCTATCTATCTTTCTTTCTCTCTCTCTCTCTCTCTCTCTCTCTCTCTCTCTCTATATATATATATATATATATATATTTTTTTTTTGTACCTCATATTAGCTAATAGTATCCTACATATAAGCAGTTTTGCACATTTGGTTATATCCCTTGATCCTCTGATGATGCCATATATATATACACTCACCGGCCACTTTATTAGGTACACCTGTCCAACTGCTCGTTAACACTTAATTTCTAATCAGCCAATCACATGGCGGCAACTCAGTGCATTTAGGCATGTAGACATGGTCAAGACAATCTCCTGCAGTTCAAACCAAGCATCAGTATGGGGAAGAAAGGTGATTTGAGTGCCTTTGAACGTGGCATGGTTGTTGGTGCCAGAATGGCTGGTCTGAGTATTTCAGAAACTGCTGATCTCCTGGGATTTTCACGCACAACCATCTCTAGGGTTTACAGAGAATGGTCCGAAAAAGAAAAAACATCCAGTGAGCGGCAGTTCTGTGGGCGGAAATGCCTTGTTGATGCCTGAGGTCAGAGGAGAATGGGCAGACTGGTTCGAGCTGATAGAAAGGCAACAGTGACTCAAATCGCCACCCGTTACAACCAAGGTAGGCAGAAGACCATCTCTGAATGCACAGTACGTCGAACTTTGAGGCAGATGGGCTACAGCAGCAGAAGACCACACCGGGTGCCACTCCTTTCAGCTAAGAACAGGAAACTGAGGCTACAATTTGCACAAGCTCATTGAAATTGGACAGTAGAAACGTTGCCTGGTCTGATGAGTCTCGATTTCTGCTGCGACATTCGGATGGTAGGGTCAGAATTTGGCGTCAACAACATGAAAGCATGGATCCATCCTGCCTTGTATCAACGGATCAGGCTGGTGGTGGTGGTGGTGTCATGGTGTGGGGAATATTTTGTTGGCACTCTTTGGGCCCCTTGGTACCAATTGAGCATCGTTGCAACGCCACAGCCTACCTGAGTATTGTTGCTGACCATGTCCATCCCTTTATGAGCACAATGTACCCTGTAACATCTGATGGCTACTTTCAGCAGGATAATGCGCCATGTCATAAAGCTGGAATCGTCTCAGACTGGTTTCTTGAACATGACAATGAGTTCACTGTACTCAAATGGCCTCCACAGTCACCAGATCTCAATCCAATAGAGCATCTTTGCGATGTGGTGGAACGGGAGATTCGCATCATGGATGTGCAGCCGACAAATCTGCGGCAACTGTGTGATGCCATCATGTCAATATAGACCAAAATCTCTGAGGAATGCTTCCAGCACCTTGTTGAATCTATGCCACGAAGAATTGAGGCAGTTCTGAAGGCAAAAGGGGTCCAACCCGTTACTAGCATGGTGTACCTAATAAAGTGGCCGGTGAGTGTATATACACAGTGTATATACTTCACTATGTGGTGTGAATATGTAAAAAAAGAAGTTCTGTAAAACATTCCATGATACATAACAGGATCATGGAGACTAAACATACGTTATATGTACATATGGGGACATTGGGGCTTGTTATATGTACATATGGGGACATTGGGGCTTATTTACTGAGGGTCTCGCAGCACCATATCCGTCAGGTTTTCCAACGTTTTCGGGGATCGTGCAGCTGGGACAAATATTTAGTAGGCGATTGTGTTGCACGCAATCGAGTTTAGATGCAATTGCAGCAGCTTTCAAATTGGGGAGGGGGGGCAGTCAGTCGATCTGACGGATTTGGAAAAATCGCAGTGTTTAACTTAAAAATTGTGTCGCAAGCAGTGCACTTACATTTTCAATAGAGTAAGTCACCCTGCACTACATGCACTTACATGCACTGGGACGAAAGAAGGTGAATTCCGGGGGACCTGAGCTGGGAAGCAACACATGTAGGAAATCGGCGCAGGATCTTATTGAATCGCAGCACAGTGCATTGTCGTCGGACAATGCACTTTCAGGATCTCCTCTGGACTGGGTAAGTAAATGTGGCCCATTATTATTATTCCATACAAAGTAATACATCGAATAAAATGTCTCCATATGGACTTATACTGTATGTTTACATTGGGGGAGATGTACTAATGTGTTGGTCTTAAGACCAGTGCAGGGTAGACCTAGAGAGTTCTCTGCTGCGCCAGATTCATCACTGGGGCAGACGTATTCATGTGCATATGGTTGAATACTAGAGTTATTGGCACCTGGAATAGAGTGCGCCACATTAATTGAGGTTTTTAGATTAGCTGTAGGCAACTTTCCGACCTGTCCAAGAAATGGCCGTGTCCTCAGTAAACGGGGGCATGGCCTTACAGAAATTGGTCTGTGTGCCAGAAAATTCAATATTCTAGCCCAGCAAACTAGAGCAACTAATAGGAGGTGCACAGTACAACTCACCAGTCTTTTACTGCACCAGATTAATCCTCCAGCATCAGACAGAGGGATTAATTTGGCACAACAGAGAACTGTCTAGTTCTAGTCTCCATTGGTCTAATGACCCACACATTAATATATTTACCCCACTTTATAAAAAAAATGGAAAGTTGGAAAACTGCCTAAAATGGCCTTTACATATCTCCCATTCTGATTTAATGTAAAAATGGCTGGTTATATTTATGAAGTAGCATGTAACTATACTATTCCATACATTGAAAAAAAACTGCAATTTTTGCACAATGGGGAAGATTGTTCAATCTGTCTGAGACATAATTCTGTCTTATCTTGCACAAAAAATATCTTGCTCCGCATTTATGAAAGGTTTGAGACAGTTTTTAAAAAACACTTTTGTGACTGGTACAGTAAGTGGGGTGTGGTCTATGTGAAAGGGGTGTGTTGTCTGCAAAGGGGGAATGGTCTAAATGGCAATGGTCTAAATTATGACACAAAATGTGATAAAAATTGTCTGACTTTTGTGCACCAATTAATAGGAGGTGAAAAGTAGTACCAGGCAGTCTTAAAATGTGACAGATATATTTATCCAGTAGCAGACACCATAATAAATCTGGCGCAGAACAAGTTTGTCCGTGTAACGTTGTCTTTCTTTTGATAAATCTGCCCTAATGTACCTTGTAATCCCCATGAATAATGTGCTATGGATGCATATTTGCTCCCTGGATGTAGCTCACAAACAGAACATGGTTACAACAGACACAACCATATCGAAGTGGTTGTCTTTGCCTTAGACTGTTATGATTATTGTATTATTTTACACCATTATGAGCCATTACAAAAATAATCAGACAGAAAATCACTTAACAAATATTCCTAAAACATATGTATAATAAAATGTAATACATATTAATAAAACATATTTAAGAATAAACATTCCTAGAGATTCTGGAGACTAATACTATTTTGGTCTATGTCTGGTTCTAATGTCTCTCATAAGCTTTCTATTATTTCTCCTAAACAAAGTAGAAGACTAAATTGTCTGAAATGAAATACTTTCTGAAATTTCCATGCGTGCCCACAGTTGCAGATATAAGCTCATTCTCTCTTTTCTTTAAAATAAGGAATACTGAAATTAATTTCCTCATCTAAAACAGAAGGGGTTTACCACAAAGCTCCTACTCTCCTACCAGCTCCGGTAGAACTTCTGTGTAACGCATGAACAACTGCCCTCTTTGTTTGGAAATGTCTATAACATAGACTGCCAGGCTGTCAACTTATAAGGGGATTTTGTGCTTGTGGATAAGAGCAAATCAAGGTGATAAGTTTAAACCACAAAACTCATTTTCACTTGTAACTTTCTTTGGCTTGCAACCAATATCCCTAAAAATGAAAGGCAGTGGGCATTAAATCACTTTAGCACCTTAGCACCTGAAGTTTCGATTAAAGGTGCAAACTCTTTTCTTCTTGCTTATTTGCTCAGTGCTGTTCGATTAAACTTAAAGCTGGCATCTAATAGGAAAAGTGCATTATACTTTATGATATTGTAATTGTGCTATGAATCGATATAAGAATGCTCACGTAACGCCTTTTCAGTAAAAGGCAAGTTACAAGCCCCCAAATAAAGCTGGGCACTAAACACCTTCTGAGTGTACATATCCCTGAAAAGCATAGCTGCTGTGAGATTGAATTTAAGTAAAAGTTAAAAGAATGTGCACTTTTAAAACTCTTTTAATTTAAATGTATCTTAAAAACAGATCTTTGCATTTTCTTACCCTTTCGCTTTAAAACAGCTTGGCGGAGCTACAGTATATGCATCCATCTCCAATTTTATAATGTTTTTTTTAACAACTTGTCAGATGTGATTCTCCCTTTAAAAACAAACAGAATTATACCCATATTGTGTTGCTCTCCCATTTTTTTCCATAGTTTTGACATTTTCTGTTATAAAGCAACTTGTCAGAAATCCTCCTTTGCAGCTGTGAAGTGGACAGAGAATAACCTCATCTTGTCACTGGCCGAGTCAATAAGCTGTCCTCACTTCCGATAAAGTTTCGGTAAGAATCGCCAGCTTCTTTGCTGTGACAACATTGTCGGAGAGCAGAGGCTGAGGTTATGGTGCTGTAGAGGAGTCTATGTTACATACTGAGGTGCAGAAAGTGCTGTAGAATCACAGACTGAGATGGAGCAACTGATAGTAGCCAGAGAAGCTCATGTACCTCATTATTTTGTGTAGGAGACTTCTGCAATCCCAGATATGTAAAGGCACAAGTCTTCTGCTGGCATGCCATGAATATCACAAAACCTCCCTCTATAGTAACCAGGGACCATCACCCCATCCCTCCAGCAGTTAAAATCCATTTGTTTCCATTTTTAACAAGCTATGGTGTCACAGCACATCCAGGGGAGATAGATACTGCAGAAACAGGCCAAACTGAGGAGGATAGCAAATAAATTGCTGAAGTTTTAGGCAAAGTTATCCTACATCCCAAGAGCTATTTATTTGTGAAAAAAAAATGTTATTGGAGTTGCGCTTAAATTATATCACATAGCATTTTATGCTTACTATGATAACAAAATGGATTGAAATTAACTTGCGTAAAAAGTAAAGACAAAGGTAATACATGGTAATTAAACATTTATACTTCTATGCAAACCTAAATGGTTCGGAAGGTCAGTCCCAGTTATTTAATGCCATAAATACAAATACATACTCTAGTTATCGTATACAAACTCTATACATAAAGTAGTCTTCCATCAGAGTCATGCACTATATAACATCTACTTCACACTAAATGTTTAGTAGTCACAAGCCTTTACTTCTCCTGCAGCCAAACTGAATAATTTAGGTGCCTGCATTGGATGCATCCTTCGAAGTTTATATAAATATTAGAGGTTCCCAAAGTCACAGAATGAATTTGAGTTTTCTGTTAAAACCCTGCACTACAAGACATATTACCAGAATGGTGGCCAAACAGTGATTCTGTTGAATTAATGCTTCTTTCAACTAGCCATGACTATGATTGACTAGTCCCCCTGGTGTCCCTCTGGCCAATCACAGCCATGGCTAGTAGCGAGGGGTGTCAATTTGCCAGACTGGGCACCTATCCGCCAATATGTACGGGTTGAGCAAGACACAACCAAACTCTGAACCTAAATGAAAACTTTAGAGGTTTCTAATCCTCCTTATACACTCACCGGCCACTTTATTAGGTACACCATGCTAGTAACGGGTTGGACCCCCTTTTGCCTTCAGAACTGCCTCAATTCTTCGTAGCATAGATTCAACAAGGTGCTGGAAGCATTCCTCAGAGATTTTGGTCCATATTGACATGATGGCATCACACAGTTGCCGCGGATTTGTCGGCTGCACATCCATGATGCGAATCTCCCGTTCCACCACATCCCAAAGATGCTCTATTGGATTGAGATCTGGTGACTGTGGAGGCCATTTGAGTAGAGTGAACTCATTGTCATGTTCAAGAAACCAGTCTGAGATGATTCCAGCTTTATGACATGGCGCATTATCCTGCTGAAAGTAGCCATCTGATGTTGGGTACATTGTGGTCATAAAGGGATAGACATGGTCAGCAACAATACTAAGGTAGGCATTGCAACGATGCTCAATTGGTACCAAGGGGCCCAAAGAGTGCCAAGAAAATATTCCCCACACCATGACACCACCACCACCAGCCTGATCCGTTGATACAAGGCAGGATGGATCCATGCTTTCATGTTGTTGACGCCAAATTCTGACCCTACCATCGTAATGTCGCAGCAGAAATCGAGACTCATCAGATCAGGCAACGTTTTCCAATCTTCTACTGTCCAATTTCGATGAGCTTGTGCAAATTGTAGCCTCAGTTTCCTGCTCTTAGCTGAAAGGAGTGGCACCCGGTGTGGTCTTCTGCTGCTGTAGCCCATCTGCCTCAAAGTTCGACGTACTGTGCGTTCAAAGATGCTCTTCTGCCTACCTTGGTTGTAACGGGTGGTGATTTGAGTCACTGTTGCCTTTCTATCAGCTCGAACCAGTCTGCCCATTCTCCTCTGACCTCTGGCATCAACAAGGCAATTTCGCCCACAGAACTGCCGCTCACTGGATGTTTTTTCTTTTTCAGACCATTCTCTGTAAACCCTAAAGATAGTTGTGCGTGAAAATCCCAGTACATCAGCAGTTTCTGAAATACTCAGACCAGCCCTTCTGGCACCAACAACCATGCCACGTTCAAAGGCACTTAAATCACCTTTCTTCCCCATACTGATGCTCGGTTTGAACTGCAGGAGATTATCTTGACCATGTCTACATGCCTAAATGCACTGAGTTGCCGCCATGTGATTGGCTGATTAGAAATTAAGTGTTAACAAGCAGTTGGACAAGTGTAACTAATAAAGTGGCAGGTGAGTGTAGTTACAGATGTAATGGCAATATGTCATTAGGTTCGGCCACTAAATTTCCAGGCTTATCGTTATGCAACTGAGTTTAAGAATCCTAATGCCAGCGATATAAGTTCTAGCTGTTGCTCTATTTTACTTTAATAGCATAAAATTTTCCTATGTTTATTCACACAGTTGTATACAAAGGCTACAGTATTTTGTCTTCAGCATAAATCCCCAAATACAGATGCTCTAGGTTTTTCACAATGATGATCGCTTTTTGGCTTCAAGAAACTGCACACAATCTGCATATTTTCTTGCCTAAATACAGCCAGAAAACCAAAAGTAATCCAGGTTTCCACACTAATAATTGTACAGACAAAAGATATTCTCCAGGATGTAGGAATAAGCCCTTCCCAGCAGCATTTACACAGTTTATAACATAGTAAAATCAAGAAAATATACACTCCCCTGTATCCTTCACTATATCTAAAGTAGATTTGACAGAACCATTAAAAATTACAAATTCTTATCTACAAATAGAAATCTTATTAATCATAAAAATAATTAAAATATACATAAACAGACAGTCTATATCTATACATACACCAATCAAAAGGGGCTAATCCAGATGAATTAGTGCCTGTAGAAAATACTGGATAAAAATAAACTGAAAAGGGTCTGATGGGAGCAGATTTAGAGAGTCCGCGTCTTTCCAGCTGTTGTTGGCACTCGGGAAATGATAACTTGCTAATTGTAATTGGAGTTGTTCGGCCTTAGTTGGCATTTCTCAGCTCAGGGTAGAATATACCGTACTTGCCGCTGTCCAGGGTACTGAGTAAACTTGATTAATTTGCTGACACCTGCTTTGCATTGCATTTGTCAGCATTAGTTTTATTAGCCTAAGAAAATCTCAGCAGATCATTCACATCTCTATAATGTGTCCAATCTGACATCTGTTGCTTATTGTCATGTGTTATACTTGGAAGGGATCTAGAAGGGCTCTACTAAAGATGTGTAACAGCTGATAACTTGTATCCACAAGATGAGTGAAAAATGTAGATATGGGCTCCGAGCTGGAGTAGACATAAGACAAGGAATCCTAGTCACAGGCCTCCTACACACCATCATGCACCCCTTGTACAGAAGAGGAGTCCTTGCAATATACCAAAATATGATACATGGACTTTCTGTCTGCCAGTAAAACTGCAGTGCCAATAATTTATTAACTGTTAATGATATATTGGTGTAATTCAAAGCACAGCCACTGTGCATACATATACACCTCAGCTGCCACAGAAACTCTTCATACACTTCTCAGCTGCCACAGAAACTCTTCATACACCCCCCAGCTGCCACAGAAACTCTTCATACACACCTCAGCTGCCACAGAAACTCTTCATACACACCTAATCTGCCACAGAAACTCTTCATACACCCCTCAGCTTCCACACAAACTCTTCATACACACCTAATCTGCCACAAGAACCTCTTCACATACACCTCAGCTGGCCCAGAACCTCATAATACACACCTCAGCTGCCACGCAACCTCATAATACACACCTCAGTTGCTGCAGAACCTCATAATACACACCTTAGCTTCCACACAACCTCATAATGGGCAGCACGGTGGCTGATTGGGTAGCACTTCTGCCTTGCAGCACTGGGGTCCTGGGTTCCAATTCCAGCCTGGGTCAACATCTGCAAAGGGTTTGTATGTTCTCTCCGTGTTTGCGTGGGTTTCCTCCCACACTCCAAAAACATACTGTTAGGTTGTTTAGATTGTGAGCCCCATGGGGACAGGGAACAATTTGACATGCTTTGTGCAGCGCTGCGTAATCTGTAGCTATATAAATAAAGAATTATATACCCCTGAGTTGCTGCAGAACCTCATAATACACACCTTAGCTTCCACACAACCTCATAATATACACTGCAGAAACTCATAATATACACCCCAGTTACCACACCTCAGCTACAGCAGAACCTCTTAAATCATTCCATTCTTTAACATCCACAGGCCATTTAAATGCTACTGGCAGCTTTGTTGCAGCATTTAAATAGTTAACACCCACGTTCAGTGTCAACAACGAATGTTGATTAAATAGTGGGTTTGGGTTCAGTCACCAAAATCAATCCCAAACATAATTTTGAGGTTCGTGTTTAGGCAAACTCACTGGGTTTGCTCATTATTAATATTTAATCTTCTAGCCCTTCAGCATGTATGTAATAATTCAGACCTGGTTACAATATTGGAATGCCAATGTGTATCCTTTTCTTCACATTTGCAGGTCATAGTATTTCGTCTGTTGACATTTACTTTTCGGTAGAGATGAGCGAGCACTAAAATGCTCGGGTACTCGTTATTCGAGACGAACTTTTCCCGATGCTCGAGTGCTCGTCTCGAATAACGAGCCCCATTGAAGTCAATGGGAGACTCGAGCATTTTTCAAGGGGACCAAGGCTCTGCACAGGGAAGCTTGGCCAAACACCTGGGAACCTCAAAAAAGGGTGGAAACACCATGGAAATGGACAGGAAACAGCAGGGGCAGCATGCATGGATGCCTCTGAGGCTGCCTAATCATGGGATGGAGCTGGCGGTCCACTGCCAGGCGAGCTTTCGCCTGTCCAAACCCCTGTCTCTCGGCTCCTCCCCACCCAAAATGGGCCTGGGGCCAGAAGTGTTTACTTTGAAAAAATTATAATTTTCAAAGCAGGCCGGGTTGTTTAAATATTTCACCTAGGAATAATGGAATAGCATAGTGGTTCTATTTTTAATTGTTTTTACGGAAATGGTTCCATGATTAAGAGCGACAGTATGGGGCATCCATATTGCGCTGCTATGATTGCAACTTCAGGTCTCCAGCATGGCGGCGACAGATGGGCCGAGTTCCACTATGTATCTGGTGAAACACCTGAAAATTCTGCCTGACACAGCTCGTTTGATAAGGGGACCATGTATGGAGGCAGTGAACTAGTAGTAGATTAAAGGTACTGCAGTTAAAACTATGTTAGTTGGATCTTGGGATGGAGCTGGCGCTCCGCTGCAAGGCGAGCTTTCGCCTATCCAAGCCCCTGTCTCTCGGCTACTCCCCAAAAAGCACTTCTAAGAACCTTTTGTATAAGATCAAGTGTAGTAACGTTCTTATAAGTTTGGGTTATGGCGGGTGAGGGGAATGTAAACAGATGCGCAAGAAGCTCTGAAATAATATCGGTAAATGATAAAAGTTTGCCAGTATATTTTGTGGATTACACAGCAGAGTGGCGACAAAGTTAACAAGTTTGATGTGGAATCCATGAAAACAACCCAAAATTCTGCCTGACACAGCTCGTTTGATAAGGGGACCATGTATGGAGGCAGCTATATGGACGACTTTTGGAGGCAGCTATGGCGATGACGTGTGGAGGTAGCAATGGAGACAACGTGTGGAGCCAGCTAAAAAGACGACATGTGGAGGCTGCTATGGAGACAATTTAATTTGGATAGTGCCTGTATGTGGCAGTCCAAAAAAGTTTTCAAACCAGAGGAGCAGGTAGGTGGTCCTCCAGAAAAATTAAATAAATTGAGTGCCTGTATGTGGCAGTCCAAAAAAGTTTTCAAACCAGAGGAGCAGGTAGGTGGTCCTCCAGAAAAATTAAATAGATTGAGTGCCTGTATGTGGCACTCCCAAAAATTGCTTAAAACAGAGGAGCGGGTACATAGAGTACTATAGCTAGAGCCAGTTGGCCCTGGCAAAAAATAGCCAGTTTCCTATGCTTTAGTGTACAAAGAGGAGGAGAAGGAAGACAATGAGGAGGAGTGCATACATTATTCAGGTTGAGCTTCTTTCACCTGGTGGAGAATGAAAATCCGGAGAAATCCAGGCTTTATTCATCTTGATAAGCGTCAACCTGTCAGCGCTGTCAGTCGACAGGCGTGTACGCTTATCGGTGATGATGCCACCAGCTGCACTGAAAACCCGCTCGGACAACACGCTAGCGGCAGGGCAGGCAAGAACCTCCAAGGCGTACAGCGCCAGTTCGTGCCACATGTCCAGCTTTGAAACCCAGTAGTTGTAGGGAGCTGTGTGATCATTTAGGACGATGGTATGGTCAGCTACGTACTCCCTCACCATCTTTCTGTAAAGATCAGCCCTACTCTGCCGAGACTGGGGACAGGTGACAGTGTCTTGCTGGGGTGACATAAAACTGGCAAAGGCCTTGTAAAGCGTACCCCTGCCAGTGCTGGAAAAGCTGCATACTCGCCTACTCTCCCTCGCTACTTGTCCCGCAGAAGTACGCCCTCTGTCGCTAGCGCTGTCAGAAGGGAAATACTGTTTCAGCTTGTGCACCAGGGCCTGCTGGTATTCATGCATTCTCACACTCCTTTCCTTTCCAGGGATGAGAGTGGAAAGATTTTGCTTGTACCGTGGGTCCAGGAGAGTGAATACCCAGTAATCGGTGCTGGAATAAATTCTTTGAACGCGAGAGTCACGGGATAGGCAGCCTAGCATGAAATCTGCCATATGTGCCAGAGTCCCAACGCGCAAGAATTCACTCCCCTCACTGGCCTGACTGCCCATTTCCTCCTCCTCCAACTCCTCCAACTCCTCTTCTTCTGCCCATACACGCTGAACAGTGAAGCACTGAACAATGGTCCCCTCTTCTGTCTCGCCAACATTCTCCTCCTCCTCCTCCTCATCCTCCTCCACCTCCTCCGATATGCGCTGAGAAACAGACCTAAGGGTGCTTTGGCTATCAACAAGGGAATCTTCTTCCCCCGTCTCTTGTGACGAGCGCAAAGCTTCCGACTTCATGCTGACCAGAGAGTTTTTCAACAGGCAAAGCAGCGGGATGGTGAAGCTGATGATGGCGGCATCGCCACTGACCATCTGTGTTGACTCCTCAAGGTTACTCAGCACCTGACAGATATCAGACATCCACGTCCACTCCTCATTGTAGACTTGAGGAAGCTGAAAGACCTGACTACCAGTTCTGGTGGAAGTTGACATCTGGCAGTCTACAATCGCTCTGCGCTGCTGGTAAACTCTGGATAACATGGTTAATGTTGAATTCCACCTCGTGGGCACGTCGCACAACAGTCGGTGAGCGGGCAGTTGGAGGCGGCGCTGCCCTGAGAGTGGCAGCATCTGTGCTGGACTTCCTGAAATGCGCACAGATGCGGCGCACCTTCGTGAGCAAATCAGACAGATTGGGGTATGTCTTGAGGAAACACTGAACTATGAGATTTAACACATGGCCCAGGCATGGCACATGTGTCAGTCTGCCTAGTTGCAGAGCCGCCACCAGGCTACGGCCGTTGTCACACACAACCATTCCTGGCTTCAGGTTTAGCGGTGCCAGCCACAGATCAATTTGCTCCGTGATTCCCTGTAATAGCTCTTGGGCGGTGTGCCTTTTATCACCTAGGCTCAGCAGTTTGAGCACCGCCTGCTGTCGCTTAGCGACGGCACTGCTGCTGTGCCTAGAGCTACCGACTGATGGCGCCATGTCCACGGATGGTAATTCGGAGGAGGAGGTGGAGGAGGGGTGGGAGGAGGAGGAGGCATAGTAGGCCCTTGAGACCTGGACCGTGGTAGGCCCCGCAATCCTCGGCGTCGGCAGTATATGAGCAACCCCAGGGTCAGACTCGGTCCCAGCCTCAACCAAGTTAACCCAATGTGCCGTCAGTGATATATAGTGGCCCTGCCCGGCAGCACTCGTCCACGTGTCCGTGGTCAGATGGACCTTGTCAGAAACGGCGTTGATCAGGGCACGGATGATGTTCTCTGACACGTGCTTGTGCAGGGCTGGGACGGCACATCGGGAAAAGTAGTGGTGGCTGTGGACCGAATACCGAGGGGCGGCCGCCACCATGAGGTTTCGAAAGGCCTCGGTCTCTACCAGCCTATAGGGCAGCATCTCCAGGCTAAGCAACTTGGAGATGTGGACGTTGAGGGCTTGGGCGTGTGGGTGGGTTGCACTATATTTCCTTTTGCGCTCCAGCGACTGGGGTATGGAGAGCTGAACGCTGGTGGATGCTGTGGAGGATCGTGGAGGCGAAGATGGGGTTTTCGCACGGGAGGTGTTTGGGCCGTGGTCCTGGGCAGGGGGCTGACTAGCAGATGACACAGGGGAAGGAGCAGTGGTGTGCCCGGCCAGAGGTGAACGGGCTTGGTGCCATTGAGTGGGGTGTTTAGCATTCATAAGCCTGCGCATACTGGTGGTAGTTAAGCTAGTAGTGGTGGAACCCCTGCTGAACCTGGTTTGGCAAAGGTTGCACACCACAGTCCGTTGGTCATCCGGTGTTTCTTTAAAGAACCTCCAGACTTCTGAAAATCTAGCCCTCGCCACGGGAGCTTGACTATGGGCAACATTTGGCGCTGATGCTCCAGCTCTGGCCCTGCCTCTCTGTTCGGCCCCACCACTGCCTCTTCCAACCTGTTCTGCTATAGGACTCGCCTCCGTCTCAGAAGCACTGTGTTCACCCCGCCTATCAACCCAGCTTGGGTCTGTCACCTCATCATCCTGCTCCCCCCTCTGACTTCCTGCCCTGACAACAACTTCACCACTGTCTGACACTGTCTCCTCGTCGTCTGACACCTCTTTACACACTTCTTCCACTACGTCAATAATGTCATCATCACCCACAGACTGCGACCGGTGGAAAACCTGGGCATCGGAAAATAGCTCAGCAGCAACTAGACAAGTGGTTTGTGACTGTGGGAAGGGTCCAGAAAACAGTTCCTCAGAGTATGCCGGTTCAAATGCCAAATTTTGCTGGGAGGGGGCAGACTGGGGGGAAGGAGGCTGAGGTGGAGGAGCTGGAGGAGTGCTGATTTCGGTAACATGGGTGGACTGCGTGGAAGACTGACTGGTGGACAAATGGCTAGAAGCATTGTCCGCAATCCACGACATCACCTCTTCGCACTGTTCTGGCCTCAACAGTGCTCTACCACGAGTCCCAGTAACTTGAGACATGATGAACCTAGGGAGTGTAGCTCTGCGGCGTTCCCCTGCTCCCTCATCAGCAGGTGGTGTCTCACCCCGCCCAGGACCACGGCCTCTGACCTCTGCAGTAGTTGGACGCCCACGTCCACGCCCTCATCCTCTACCCCTAGCCCTCGGGTTAAACATTTTCAAAATTAAAGTGTAAACTTCAAATTTTTGTTTTTTTGTGCTTTTTGTGTTTTTTTTTTTAAACAAAACGATGCTATCCTATTGCTATGGCTAGTTTCTAACCTACACTGACAGCACACAACTGGATTTTTTGCTGTGCCAGATGACTTTGAGTTATAAGAGAAACAAACGTAAAAAAAAAAATAAATCAGCAGACTCGGCGTAATTCAAATCAAACCCCTAGTAAATTGTCCCACTTCGGTGTTTGAGGTGGATATGTGTGTCACTAAGAGCTAAACACAACGGTCGCAAGTCTCCCTGCAAATTCCTCACAATATGGTAGTAGCTGCACTACTAGTGCCAGCAAGCCCAGCCGCAAGCAAACCAAAAAAAAAAGGAAAATATAACGCTATTGTAGGCCTAAATTTGCCGTTGGGGTTCTCCTATGGCTATTTTCTAGCCCACACTCAAAGCACACTGCTTTGGCAGATTACTGTGAGTTCTAAAAAGAAATAAACGTAAAAAAAAAATAAATCAGCAGACTCGGCGTAATTCAAATCAAACCCCTAATAAATTGTCCCACTTCGGTGTTTGATGTAGATATGTGTGTCACTAAGAGCTAAACACAAGTCTCCCTGCAAATTACTCACAATATGGTACTAGCTGCACTACTAATGCCAGCAAGCCCAGCCACGAGCAAACCAAAAAAAAGGAAAATATAACGCTATTGTAGGCCTAAATAAGCTGTTGGGGTTCTCCTATGGCTATTTTCTAGCCCACACTCAAAGCACACTGCTTTGGCAGATTACTGTGAGTTCTAAAAAGAAATAAACGAAAAAAAAAAAAAATCAGCAAACTCTGCCTAATTCAAATCAAACCCCTAATAAATTGTCCCACTTCTGTGTTTGAGGTGGATATGTGTGTCACTAAGAGCTAAACACAAGTCTCCCTGCAAATTACTCACAATATGGTACTAGCTGCACTAGTAATACCAGCAAGCCCAGCCACAAGCAAACTAAAAAAAGGAAAATATAACGCTATTGTAGCCCTAAGAAGGGCTGTTGTAGAATCACTCCTGCCTAACACTATTCTAATAGAACACCCTAACGCTTTCCCTGACCAGCAGCAGCTCTCTCCCTAGCGGCATCCAGACACAGAATGATCCGAGCAGCGCGGGCAGGGGCTAGCCTATTCCAGGGTCACCTGATCTGGCCAGCCAACCACTGCTATCGACGTCTAAGGGTACCACGTCATGCTGGGTGGAGTGCAGAGTCTCCTGGCTTGTGATTGGCTCTGTTTCTGGCCGCCAAAAAGCAAAACGGCGGGAGATGCCGTTTTCTCGAGCGGGCGAAGTATTCGTCCCAGCAACAAGCAGTTTCGAGTACGCTAATGCTCGAACGAGCATCAAGCTCAGACGAGTATGTTCGCTCATCTCTAGTGTCTTGTATATTACTGTCATTGCTATTAAGAATGTATATTCCTGGAATCAAAGCAAGGTGAAACTCAGTCTTCCCTATTATTCCATCAATTAAAATGTAAGACATTCACTTACTTCAAAAAGATCATTTATTTCTTCTGAAAGGTAAAGTATTTTATTGATATTAACCCTAAATCAGCAGAATATTACATGACTAGAGAGGCTGATCTTGATATATACAGCAATCCACAATTCTAAGGCGACCAGAGGGATTATAAGAAATGTATCACACCTGTAGTAATGTAGTGATTAAGTCTAGGAGGTTGGCAGAATTGAATATTGGGATTTAGGTAATGCTGCAATGATCTTATCGATGACAACGAGCTTCAGGATTCCGTGAGCAGAAAAATTAGCACCTTCTCCCAATTACACATAAAGGATTCCACAAATCACACCAAAGCATGCCAAGTTTGCAACTTTTCATTAGTACCATGCTTTTAGCTTTACTGTTGAGGAGATTAAAATTGTGGAGAAGAGAGAAGTTTTGGTTTCAGATGCACTACCAAAGCCATTTTTTATGTTCAGGGGTCATAGCGAAAGAAAACATTGAACATTCCTTCATCTCACTGTAGTTTCCTCGAGAATGGGCCAGCGCTAAATGTGGCTTTCCTTTTTACAGCTTGAACTATGGAGATAATGGAGACTAAGTGGCTGGAGCTCAGAACTTGCTAAGTCTTGTCTTTGACAGACCTCCACTAAATAAGTCTTGTGGAATGTCTGGGCTCGCTACCAGTGGACTCTAATAAGTATTATTAGGTAGACTTTCAGGCAGCGTTGCCACACAGAGAGCAGGTGCTAAGGATCGCGCTGTGATATATACCTTTGACATTCTAATCCAGGTAGCCAAGCTCATGCTGGAAAGTTCTCTGCATTGAGCACCACATGTTGGCCGGTGATGGGGATTTATATCTTAGTTATGTTAAATGCGCTGGTAGAACGTTACCACAGATAAACTGCAGATCTGTTCTTTTTTTTTTTTTGCATTGAGCCTTTTCAAGTAAAATAGTATGAAATAATAATAATAATAATTATTATTATTTATTTATATAGCACACACAGATTACGCAGCGCTGCACAAAGCATGTCAAATTGGTCCCTGTCCTCATGGGGCTCACAATCTAAACAACCTAACAGTAGGTTTTTGGAGTGTGGGAGGAAACTGGAGTAACTGGAGGAAACCCACGCAAACACAGAGAGAACATACAAACTCTTTGCAGATGTTGATCCTGTGTCAGATTCGAACTCAGGACCCCAGCGCTGCAAGGCAGAAGTGCTACCCACTCAGCCACTGTTCCGCTCCAAAAGAAACTTTACTGGTAATATGGTGGGAAAATAAGAATACTTATTGGTCAAAAGAGCTTGGGAGATATAGCAATTGATCTACAATAGAATGCTGTCATATTTTTGCACTTAATAAATGCTTTTTCGTTATTGGGGCCATGTGATGACATTTTTTTGCGGGATGCAATGATTTTTACAGTGTTACCATTTTGGGGTTGGTATCCCCTATTGTTGAAAATTTAGGAACCTTTTTTTTTGAGGGAAGGAGTAGAAAAGCATCAATTCTGTAATGGATTTTTTCCTTTTTTTTTTTTTTTGGTGTTCACAGTATAGCCTAATAATCCTGTTATCTTTATTCTATGGTTCAATACGATTACAGGGATACGATACTTGAATATTTTTTCTTACATTCGCCAAATACAACCCTAATGTGGGGAAAAATCTATAATTTTTGCATTGCCGTCTTCCAAGTGGCATAACATTTTTACTTTTTTGTGTATGAAGCTAGATGATGGCTTATTTTTTGCAGGACATGTTGTACTTTACAGCAGTATCATTTTGGAGTACATATGTTTTTTTGGTCACTTTTTATTGCATTTTATGTGGGATCAAATAGGTAAAAATCATAATTTTTTGCATAGGCTGACACTGAGCACTAACAGGCACTGCAGCCCTAGGGTCCTGATTGGAAATCAGGGCTTCCATAGTAACGATTTGCGACCCCCCCCCAAAGACGGTGCACGGGGGGCGATCGTGGGGAAAAGGCCCCTTCTCTAAGACAGCTTAAATGCTGCGGTCGCGCTGACCATGTAAGACCATATGCAGCATGTATTTAATCCATATTTATACGTTCCCATAAACTTCTATTGGGTGTACAGCACCAAAATACGGGAGAAAATAGGACATTCTTTATATTTTTATACAGTACAGTAGCATACGGCCATTTTCATATGGTTATATGAATGTAGCCTAAGAGTTCATAGATGTTTTTCAATGAATTCCAATGGTGCCATTAAAAAAATCATTTGAACTACAAAAAGCTAATAGGTATGATGACTTTTGAAAGCTGAGAGTGAACATTGAGAAAAAGAATTTAAGGTGGTTGAATATCTCAAAATTTAATCCACAAGACAATAGGTTGTACAGGCTGCATTGCGGGGCTACAAGAGCGTCGGAGGAGGTATAAGATTTTAACTTTATGTTCTAACCCTCCAGGTATATTATATTTTTGTAAACCTGGACAACCCCTTTAAAACACATTACATTCTCTGCACTAGATGTCTAACACCCTTCATCTAACAAACTGTTACATAGAAATATTACACAACTGGCAATTAATAATAATAATAGTTATACTAATTGACAAATTTTTAAATTAAAAGCGAAAGGCGACTGTAATAGATGTAGTGTATATAATACAACATGACCACACAACTTGAATATAATATGAATCAGAGAATAAATTAAGCCTTGTCATTGTTACATAAAAGTAAAATATCAAAGCTACACAAACTAGTTTCCATTGGCGACATTTACTATTTGTATTGGTAGATTATGCTGAAATTGATTTGTTTTACCTTCGATGGTATCTATTTTTTACATCTCATTCTGTAAATGGGACACAGTGACGTATAAGGACAGGCGCCCGTATTCCCACTGGGATCTTTTGTGGTTTGTACTCCTTCGTAAGCATTACATTACTTTCTTCCTGCTGTGAAATAACATATTGGCATTTGTTACTAGGATAGTAAATCTAATTACAATGTGGAGTAAAGTATGTCACGCAACTATACTGTATTACGTAAACAAGTGAATCCAGTTACATCCCTAATACACGAGAAGATAATTTCACATGTGATTGAAGTTCTAGCCCTGCTGAGCAAATTGATGGTAAACTGAATCTTTGAAATGAATACACGGTGGTATTTAGTGGCTACATGGATAGTTTGTGTAAGCTAACCTTATAACCCCCTGCGCTTCTTGCAGACAGATATGAGTTCTCATGCAGTGTTCCGTATTGACTCGCTCGGCTAATGTGTATCCAACCACTACTGAGGTTGAAGAATGTCAGGCCCAGCCATTGTTTCTGTATATCATTTGAAATTAGAAAAAACACATATAGTTAAATGATAACTATTATAGAATCAATGAAATCTGTAGGTTTTTTTTATTCTTTAAATTCTTGTCTTAAAGGGTAAGTCTACTGGCAGAAAAAAACAATAAAGCCCACGTATGCAGTCTCATCCTGACGAACATCAGTGCGAAACGCGCATTGGGGTGTATCTTCTGGCCTCCCCTCTGACCGCCTCTTTATCTACCTTCATAATGCCTTTGGGTAAGTGTGACCTGCACTGTTGATATTTATCAATACCGGATGGTACCTCCGATCTATTTTAGTGACTTACGTGCATTTGGCTCCATCTTCCCTTAATCAGCCCTATTTTTGGACGTAGTATTTATTTAAATATTTTTTTTCTGGCACACTTTGATTTTGGGGCAAACGGAGGAGGGGGGGGGGGTCATAGGTACTTTGTGTCAGTCCCTCTTTCCACCTGGGACACCTTGGTTCCCCTAGTGTTTATACTTCCAAGAACTTCTACTGGAAGTCGCTTATGTGTACTATTTTGGTATGTTAATAAAGTATAATTATTTTTCTTAAAGCTCTTTGTTTTGATATTGCTAAGTCTACTGGCAGTACTAATACTGCAGATTGATATATTGCTAATTCTAGTGAATCTTTATCCGCAAGCATGTATATTTATTCAAACATCTCCTATTTCAGGGCAAAGGAGCCTATTGGATGGTCATACTGAGTGATTGAATGTGGCATTAAACAAGAATTGCGGTCAATGCTGTGTAGGACCGCCCATAGGACTCCAAAAGCAAATAATCCACTGGCAGCTTGTTGTAGAGAAATTTACAGTGATTTCTTACATACCTTTATTATTTCTGTCAGTTCCAAGATTTTCCCAGTCTATTCTGTATGCTGTGAGGCAGCTGGTGCAGTTGGAGAACTACTATTCCCACAAAATCCCTTCTCACTTCTTCTAGCTCTGCCCCATGCTTCTCATTAAGCAAGTCTCCTGCTTATTGGATGGAGATGGTATTGCCCCAAGCTTATTATCAGTGCTCCAGATGCTGAGGACAAGCCTTGGGTGCACAACCTGCCTCATTAGCAAATGGAATCAAGTGAGGGTAACAGCATAATGGACAGAAATAATACATTTATTTTTGAAATTTCAGTGCATTTCTCTACAACATGCTGCCAAAGTATTATAACATTTTAGGAGGTGGTAGGCTCCTTTGTGGGCTGAAGAAAGAAATGAAAAACCACCCACAGCTCTTAAAAATGTAATGAGAAAGTTATTCAATACAGTAAGGGAGAGGAATCCGAAATTAGGACAATCCAGGTAATGGTGGGTATTTATCAGGGTTTCTGCATCACTAGCTTATTGCTAGCACTTGTTATTATTTCCGTGAAGGGGGAGGAGCGTAGCCGGTGGAGAATGTGCCGGCAAGAGTCTTTTCTGTCCCCGCAACTGTTCACTCGCTGCAGTCAGCAAATGTTTTATAATTGTTCGGTTGGACTGTCATACTCTCATGCGCTGGCATATGATATATAACCCCTATTGTGTCCATGCACATTAATAGAGAATACGAATAGTAAGGTGCAAAAAACATACAAAGGGATGAAACTTTAAAATAACGGTGATGAATTGAACATTGAAAACTCTCAAGGACAAGTGTGTATTGTGAATAAAGTGCAATGGGGATTGCATAGTTTACCTGCACTGAAAAATTGCCGATCTTGCACATCATTCCTGGCGCCCTGGTGATGCCAGATAAAGGCTGCGTGTCTTGCTACTCTGGCTTTCCAGGGCCACCACTTGATTCCTATAATTTTTTTCCTCCCCTATTAGTGTTTCTGTATGTTATTTTTCCTTTGTTTTTCCTTAGTCTAACCTTGCTTGCTTAGCTTGTGCATCTAGCTGTACTTGAAGCCTGGTATACAACATTTCCTAGAGCATTTTAACCTCAATATTCTGTACATCTCTATATAGTATAAAAATATGGTTCTTTAAATCATGAAACCAAGAGAGATATGCCTCCAAGTTGTCTCCTTGGAGGTGATTTATCAAATCTTGTACACCAGTTTTTCGGTGTACAAGCCTTGATATAGTGGTAGTTCCTTGTGCACAGCCACTTACCATGGAGGGGCATGAAGGGGCCTTGCCAGGAAACAGTGCAAGTTATAGCACAACCCTATCCTAAGCGGAATCACCCAGCCACATAGCGGGACACCATATAAATCAGGGAACTGGAACCTCTAGATATATTTTGGAGAGTCTGGGTTTACCTCAAGCGGTGAAGCACCATGCACCAATACAATATATATTGTTACCTATAATAAGGGTTTTCATTGGTTATTGGGTAGGGACAACAGTTAATTTTGTCAAATTCTATAAATGTACCTTGTCTATAAAGTTATTTGGTATATTGTGTGGTTAATGCATTAGAATAGCAGTCAAATTAGTCCAAACAAATTAAGGCCAAGCTAAGGCCCTTATACACTAGTAAGTAATCCAACTCCCATCACACTCACATTGTGTGCTGGCTGAAACGTCCAGCCCAAACACTGACAACTGGAGCTGAAAGGACATACTGAGGGAGAAATATATTATTCATAATTATGGTAGCAGCCACACCCCCTTTGTCGCGCCAGATATATCAAGAGGCTTAGGCGTCTTGATGTATCTGGCGGGCCTTGCAGCCGGTGAACAAAACTATAACGGGTCTAAGCTTGAGTAAAAGAACACCCCGTGCCCGCCCCCTCCACTGACTTCCGCACCCCTCTAAGCCCCTTCCACTTCCACATGATATGGAGGTGGCATATTTGCTGTTTTAATGACAAATTCTTGCACTGTGAAAGACTTTGCCATTATTTTGCTGCTTCAATGCCAGAAAACTGTTGTAGAAGCAGTGATAAATCTTCCCCAGAGTTCAGTTCCAGTTGCTCAGCGTTTGGGTCGCACATTCCACCTAGCACACGTTTAAGACAGATTATCGATTGAGAAGTCATCTATGTACATCTTCTTTCACACCAGAAGTGCTGCTTTTCCTATACTCTTTTATAATGAACATTGGCATTGCCTTCACCCAAACACTAAAATAGCAAAGAGTGACTACGCTCTTCTGAAGCTCTGTTCAGTCATGACTTCGGACTGAATAATTGCTTATTGGTTTATCTAATTAACAGTTGGTTTCATAGATTAAATGACTTTATTTCAGGCTCTTTATTACACCTCAGGGAATTATATAGAAGTCCATGGAGGCAGCATTGACAATTTCACAACATAAAGCTGATGCAACACTGAGCAAACACCATTAAGAATTTTTGTTCCCAAGTGAATGAGAAAGCCAATCTCATATGCATGTATGTTTGACATTCCCCAGGAGGAGTTGATGTATTCCTGTTGGATCAGAAGAAAGTTGTCAGAAAATCTGTTTGTGATGGATACATTTGTGCAGTGGGTCCAGTTTTCGTCCCTAATTAATGACTGTTTCTAGCAGAAAGCAGAAGCATCTAGTGAAATAATTCTTCACCAGGAAAAAGTAAAAGAAGGTAGCACCGGAGAAGGAAGAGACCTATTATTCGTAATCCCAGTGGTCCAATGAATAGGAGCTGTATTTGTGGATGACTGATTTGGCTAAGCTGCGGGAAAAGCAAGACTTGCCTCGATAAGCTGTGAAAATAGCAGAATTATCAAATCAATTGCACTCGTGTTTTACAAAGATTAATCACACACAGGGATTTGAGAGCGGACAAAAAAAATGATATTTTAGTTTTGCCATGGACATTTGATTTTGTATTTCTAGATTATTTTTTCCATGGGTGCTTAGAAATATAGAAACCATAATTTAAAGTTTGAGTTAAGATGGCCAACTGTGAAAATGAACATGCAGCAGTATAAATCGATACGGAGCATGACTAAGTGTTTCCAAAACGACGAGGGAAAAAAGACTGTATTTTCAAACAGTGCATGTCTATATTAATCATTAACTCAATTGTCGTGGTGGCTTTACTTTTGTATCAAACTGTGTCATACTTGAGAATATTAAAGGTGAGACAAGCTGCCCTTACTGTATATACAAAGTTTACTTTAGTTGAAGAAAAAATTGGCAAAGTACAATTTCATGCATATTCAATTGGAATTCCAATTTATTTCATGGCAAACAGGCTACAGAAGTTGGATATATGCCACCTTAAAGGGTAATGTAAGAACTTATACCACATCTTGTAAAACTGTTCAGTTATACATAAGCTGAAGGCCACAATACACATTACATAATGTGGCATATTAATTATTGAAAATTTGACTCTTTTACTTAATTAACTACTCCCTTACGCCATTACCACAGCACCCCAGCAGCTTCCATTTGCTGTCAAGGACAACCACTGAGGAAGCTGCAGACAAATAACATGTTGCAATATTGTGCATATGGTCTAGTCTGTTCTGGCTGTTTGGTTTGTGCAATGTTCTCGTTATTATACTATCAATTCCAGTTTTGTCATTTTTTGGGATCAACATTGCTGATTAGGTGAAGACACCTGTATGCTAGATGTATGTAGAAGGATGAACCTTGAGCATATTTCATCTCAAACCATTGTTTTTTGCATTCATGTATTGACTTTTTGAATTTACATTGTTGCATATGTGTACCACGACCACCACTGTTTTGTGTTCTAAGATGACTGTTTTTCATGAGTGTATTGTATAAATTCAATAAAGATTTATTGGTATTGCCCATACAAAGTAATTTCTGTTTAGAATTGTAGTTCTGTATAGCTCTGTAGGGAGTCCTGAAACATTAAGTTTCAGCTTCCTCCAAAAGATTGGGTTCATATCTGAAGACTCGTTGGGCCACTCCAGGACTTTGAAATGCTTCTACAGATCCACTTCTTAGATGCCCCTGGCTGTGTGTTTCAGGTTATCATGTTGGAAGACCCAGTTATGACCCATCTTCCAGGCTCTTAATGAGGGAGTGTGGTTGTTTCACCACAATCTTGTAATACATGGCCACATCCTTCCTTCCTTCAATATAGTGCATTCGTTCTGTACACCTTGCAGAAAAGCAGCACTATACTTCGTGGTGGGGATGGTGTTTTTGAGGTTGTGCTCATCCTTCTTCTTCACTTCCAAATATGGTAAATGGTATTAATACCAAAAAGTTACATTGGGGTCTTATCTGACCAGAGGAGCTTCTTTCATGCATCCTCTGAATCATCCAGATATTCACTGACCAACCTTAAATGAGCTTTGACATGTGATGGCGAGAGCAGGGGAACCTAACTTGTCATGCCGGATTTTAAACTTATAAAATTGGCAGGGTATCAAATATGTATTTTTTCCACTGTATGTGTGACATAAATCTACCCCTCTCTGCCAGTTTCCTTTCTTCTCCAACTGGCACGCCTGCTAGTAGATAAAGGCACCGGAAAGCCGGTCTTAATGTATTTACCCCACTGTGTTTCAAAAGAAAAACTTTTGTGTGTTTTCAAAAATAAAATATATACTGATAAATTCAAAATGTTTGAAAGCATCTTTTTTATATGGCCAATATTTTACATGTTTTTCACAACATTTAAATTCCACAACTGTACTTCTCTTGCCTGTCAACATGAAAACGAAGCTCGTTTACGCACTAGGAAACTGCCAGGGGTCATTATAGAAAAGGAAATTTCTTACATTGATGTACAAATCAAATTATAAGGAAGAAAAAACATACATTACATTCCTCATGTTTCCATTCTGTGTATATTTAGTACAGCTTGATGTGTAATTCCAAGGCTAAAACAAAAACGGCTGTATAGGGCTCTGCCCCGTAGGCTTCTTGATCTGTTGTACTTTTATTTATACTAATCCAATTGTTTTCTACAAACACATTATATTACATTGTGCTCCCAGCCATTCCAGCAGTGTTCATAGAATCTTCACTGAGTTAAATCTCATCTTGTGTATATCTTCAAGCCCTACTCCAATCACATAAATTTTTCTTACCAAGCTATTAGTGTCTTGAGACAGCGGAGCATTTGTTTCTGTTTCTTCCACTGTCAATTATGTGTAGGTCAAATGGAAACTACGTTACTATTACCTCTTGTGGTACAATTAGTAAACTGATAATAATGAAATGTCAGAACCTGCTCCTTATAGCAATAATGACCTTTCCCGTGCACAAATCCCAGTGTTCACTCCTACAGTAACATGGAGCGGTCATAGTGACATTTCCCTTTTTATCCAAGGTGTGAATTGAATATTACAAAGCCAGACTGTAATAGTGCACATATTATTTCATGGAAACTATAGAGGATACCATAGAGTAATTACACCAAACAATGCTTGGTCAACACACTGGAGCTCTGGATCAAACGTTTAAAGCAGTGAAGCTCTTTGTAAAAAATTCTTTTTTTTTAAGCAAACACACAACATACCTGTCGCTCACACAAGGCGTGGAGGTGGGGTAGAAACAAGAAATTGTGAATATTTTAGTGCTTCTATGCCAGACATTGATGTAGAAGCACTGATAAATGGCCCTTAGTGTTTTGTAGAGACATTTTGAGTGGTTATCAGTCACCAAAGTCAATGGACAAACTGTGGATTTGACATATGTAATTATGTCTTATTAGACCACCAGGTCCATTTTATGCCAATAACAATACAAAAAAAAATATAGCTGTCATAAAAATAAAATATTATCTGATTCCAGATTATAATTGCACACTTTTAGGTCATTTCCAGATACAGGCGGCCCCCTGCTTAAGAACACTCGACTTACACACGACCCCTAGTTACAAACGGACCTCTGGATATTGTTAATTTACTGTACTTTAGCCCTAGGCTACAATAAACAGCTATAACAGTTATTAAATGTGTCTGCAATTAAGCTTTAGTGTTAATATTGATTCTTATGACAATCCAACATTTTTGAAATCCAATTGTCAAAGAGACCAAAAAAGTTCTGTCTGGGATTACAATGATAAAATATACAGTTCTGACTTACATACTAATGCAACTTAAGAACAAACCTACAGACCCTATCTTGTATGTAACCCGGGGACTGCCTGTACATAGGATAATAGGGAAATTGCAAATTGTAATAGTAAATTGCATACTTGATTTTAGTTGGATAAGAGTTTTCCAGCATAAAGAGAAGCCCCTTGGAGGTTGCTTTTGTAAAAAAAAAAAATGGATGCCCAGTTTCAGCAATAACTCTCCAGCCTCTGGTTCTGGCATTTCAATAAGCAATCCTGTTCACAATATCCATGACTTCTTCACTCTTTGTCCTATAACAATGGACACCCCAGAGACCAAGTAGGAATGGCGGGAATCGAAGCCCCCCAGAGAGGCGAGTTGTGTTTATTTTTATCTATCTTCATACAAATTTTTTTTCTAAATGTTGGAAGTTTCAAGTTTGCTGGCAGACTTTTAATGAAAGAAAATCTATTTTCCATTTACCGCAGAAGGAGCAGGATGGCGGGTTACAAGTGCTCCGCTAGGCACTAGTCCCCTGAAGCACTTTTCCCCTGCCTCCCTGAGGCCACAGTGAGTGTCAATTCTGTGTTGCCACAAGATGTCAGCAGAGAGCGGCAGGGTGAATTCTGAAATAGCAGGGAGGTGGGCAGCAAGTGCTTTGTGGGGAAAGGGGGAGGGGTGTGAAATAACCAAAGAAGCTTGAGCAGCTTGAAGCTCCTCCCTAATAAGTTGTGCTTCATTTAAATAAATATAAAACTTTATTTTATACATAAAGTACTGGAGCACAGCTGTTACATACACACAAGAACATATATCTAAAATAACTCTGCTTTGAACTACCCAGCAGCATTAATGGTTAATAAACATGAATCATAGTTTATACAGTTGAAAAAAGACCCAGGTCCATCAAGTTCAACCAAGGAAGGAAGGGATTTAGGGGAAACAATTCTATGTAACATAACCATCCATGTTATTTAGGTGTAAAGTGGATGTTAATGCTAGATTTCCTTTAAGGTTAACCTATACAAGACAGCTATATTATGTGGCCAAAATATTTGACAACACACCTCATAAATACATTTTTCCTAATTCACATAAATGACATAAATGACAGTTAAGTGAGCTCTATTCAAGAGAAAAGTGACTCTTCTGATCAGTTAGATCTACACCGGGCAAGTGCTAAAAATGTGAACTACTGCTTCATAAAGCTAGCGCATCTTCAGACATCTAGCTTTAAGTGTACCTAGCCTGTTTGTTAAGTTTAAATTAATCTGAAAATGCAAAAAAATGTTTTGGAATTAATTTTAAACCATGCCCTTTTACTACAAAGACACATCCCTCTCTGCTAAGCCATGCCTATTTGTTGCATAAGGTACATAAAATATGAGAGACCAGTTTTTGATACCAAAATCTGTCTGTATTCTGTAAGTCTATAAATTAAGGCCTATAACGGGTTGCAGGCGCACCCATGCCCCTCTCTGTTCCCCAGGGCCTCGCTGGCTAACTCTCCTCACCTTGTTACAATGCCAGCTCCAGTGGACCAGCACGCGTGTCCCCGACACCTAGGGCATGACTACTTCCGGAGATTCAAAGGACCATTGACCATAGTTGGCCGGCCGCCCGTGCTGTTTAAATTCCAGCCCCTTCCTGTGTCCCCTGCCGGATCTTAGTGCTCTATGCCTAAGAGAAAGCTTTGTTCCATGCCCTTTGCGATTATCTTGAATTCCCGTTGTGACCTCGATTCTGTTGCTAACTTCACTGCTGTGCTGCCTGTCCTGACCTACCGTTGCATCCCTGACTCCAATCCTGTGCTGCCTGTCTTGACCTGCTGCCTGTCCCTGACCACGCTTCTGTCTCACAACTTTGTACTACACTTTGGCCGGCACCGTGGACAAAGTAGCACCTGTAGAGCGACCTGGTGGTACCACGCCGCAGCAAGTCCAACCCGCTTTGCGGCTGGCTCTGGTGATGTTGGTGTGTGGGACCTTCTCTTGTAGAGTGGTATTAAATCCATGGTTGAGAATTATAGCACAGAACTTTCACTAGACCTCTAGACTAGACTTGGAATATTCTGCTAAAGTGGAAGGCTTAGTATTGGACAGTCTAACAAATAAATGGTAAAACTGCAAACTGCGCTATGTTTTTGCCCTTCTATAGACAGTCCAGTGTCTATATATCCCACACAACCCTGGTGGCACTGTAACCATAAATATCTGGAAGTAAACATTATCAAGCACCTCAATAGTCTCGCTACCTACTCACATTTATTGACTGCCAAAACAACATGAATTTCCATAATCGTATTATAATACAGTTTTTTGTATTGCAATTATCTGGCAGCGACTTATTCAATACAAACTGTAAATACTTCAAGGTTAAAATTGCAATTACAAAATTATTACTTCATACTGGACACCAGACAGTACCAAGCTCCTGTACATAGTAACTGGCTACAGAATGATTATATTTTCAATATGACTATGTTATGGCATACTGTATCAAAGTTATATAAATGTTTTCTATGAACCTAGGAAGGTCTTCGAAGTTCCACATGATTTAGGTAAATTACACTTATTCTACAAACCAATAAACACATACAAGTTTGTCAAAAGCTTCTTTTCAATTTCCTGCTGTCTAATACCAAAGTGGAATATATATGGTCAAAGAAACAGAGATAATCCTTTATAAGCAAAATAAAATGTCCATAGTGCAAGTAATATGTGTGTGAAAGCAAGATATATCCTCAGCATTGGGACTGTTAATCCTGTGTTGAAATAAGAATGAGTGGGATTAAGATATCACAGCCCCTAATCCTCCCATGAGTCAATGTAATACTTGTAAAGTTGGGCCGAATAATCGGTCAATGTGTTCATTATGGCAATTGTAGTACAACAAATTCCAGCTCACTTTTCTTTCCAAGCATGTTCTGGGTGCAGAACTCCCTGTTACAAAGGCGTGCAAATCCAATGAATGAAAAAGTGACCCAGCTCAAACCAAATAGTCTTTCACTTATTTTCACATTATCAAAACATCCAACAGTTGAACAACAGGAAAAGTCAACGGGGGTCATTTACTAAGGGTCCGATTTGCGCATTTTCGTCGGGTTTCCCGTATTTTTCCGATTTGCACCGTTTTTCCCTGAATTGCCCCGGTATTTTGGTGCACAAGATCGGATTGTGGCGCATCGGCGACGGCTTTCACGCGATGGAAATCAGGGGATGCGACCATCGGAAAACCCAACAGACTCGGCAAAACCGCAGAATTTTTTTTTTTTAAAAGTGGTGCTTGACACGCGCTTACCTGCACCTAGGGTAGGATCGTGAACTCCTGCGAACTCCGGCGGACTTCAGCGCAGCAGCGACACCTGGTGGACATCGGGCACCCTACCTTAGTGAATCACCGGAAGACCCGAATCCTCCACAGAGAATGCGCCACTGGATCGCGACAGGATCGGGTAAGTAAATCTGCCCCAATGTGTTTCAACCACTTACGTGTCCTTAATCATGCCTCAGTCAACTTTTGTGTCGTTCAAACGTTGGATTTTTATTGATATTGTGAAATTTAAGGAAATAACTATAGAGCTGGATCAAGTAAACTCACTGAGGTAAAATGTGAGACAAATCAGAATGAACAGGCTGCACTAGACCAGAGATACATAAAACTGTTGCACCCCTCAACCTATAATAAAAAAACATCTTTCATTGTGCATAAGGAAATATCATGACAAGTAGAGGTAAGAGGGTTGATCAAAAATGTAGTTCTTCAAAATTTCGCAACAAAATTTGGTTGAGGACCTGGACTTTGGGCCAAGAGCCCTGAAAAATTGTGTAAATAACAAGGCAGTCGCCATGTCCAAAACATGCAAGGAAAATAAATAATAATAACATGAAAAAATAAATTAACAAAGAGAGTATCATTTAAAAGAATAAACCAAAAATATCGATTTCACACTCTTTAAAAACCCTCTCGGAATTCAAACACAGTTATTCTCTCTGAAGTAAAAAAAGATATGGCAAAACCAGTAACTCTTTCCCTCACTGCAATCAAAAGCATTCTGAGTGTTCAGACCAAGTTATTTACATAGAAGGTTTAAATGGAAATTGAAAATTTAGACATCCTTCCTCTCACTGGGGCACATGTACTAAGGGTCCGTGGACTGCATTTCCGTTGGGTTTCCCGCCTATTTGGCGCACGCCGGATTTAAAATTCAAATAGTGTCATAAGACATGCACTTACATACACCAGGAAGAAGAAGGTGAACTCCGGCGGACCTGAGCGGGGAAGCGACACATGCAGGATATTGGGTGCACAATCTTAGTGAATCGCGCCGGACTTCATCCTCGACGGACAACGTAATTAAATGTGCCCAACTGTGTTTAGAATTTCGATAATGCAGATTGTTTCAAGTTCAGATTCTGGGAATATGGAAAGTCAAAAATTCAAGTTCTGGTTATATGAATTGTCAACATTTCAAGTTCAAGTTCTGGCAAAACAGAAAGTCAAAATTTCATGTTCAAGTTTCAGGAATACAGTTTGTGACAATTTCATGTTCTTGCTCTGGAAATGTAGAATTGAACAATTTTAAGTTTTAGGAATGTGGAATTTCAAAATTCAAGTCCTGGGAAAACAGAATTTACAGAATTTAAGTCCAATTTCCTGGATTGCAGTCCAAATGTAAACGGCTGTCCATCTCAACCAATCTGAATGGGAGCATTTGAAATGCCAACTATTCGGAAATGCTCCTATTCAGATCTAACGGTATGCGTGCAGTGAGCCGACTTTCCACTTCCTCTCAGTTATTTGGGGGATGGAGAACTGAACAGATGTGGTGGACAGGCTTGGTGATGGTGACTGAGGTTCGGCTGGTGGAAATGGTGGTGATGTCACATCCTCCCGCCGTGGGGAGAAAGATGGTCTTGTAACTTGGGAGAGAGTTATAGAGGCTGGGCAAACTGAAACAACAGGGGGAACCTTAGGTGTTTCAAAGCTTTTTTTGTGTCTCAGCTAATTTAGGTATTGGAGCACTGTTTTCATGGAAAGGAGCACTTGTATGATCTTGCTATAAGTGCACACAATTCACTAAAAGGAACACATTTACAATATAGGTATCACTGTCATGAGCACTGTTGCAATTTAGAAATTAGTGGGTGCTATCCACTCACAGGAGATCACTTACAATCTTGGTATTAGAGCTCACTATTCATTGACAGGATCACCCTTATAATTTAGGTATTAGTTTGTGCTATTCACTGACACGAGCCCCTTGGCAATCTTGGTATTATTTTATGCTATTATTTGACAGGGTCACCTTTACAATCTAGGTTATAGTGCATGTTATTAACTGACTGAAGCACATTTACAGTTTAGGTATTATTGCATGCTATTTAATGATCGGAACATCTTTAATTTCTGTATTAGTGAGCACTATTCACTATGCACCTTTACAATCTAGGTTTTAGTTTGTGCTATTCACTAACTTTTCAATTTAGGTATTAAAGCACACTATTCACTTTAAGGAGGACATTTATAATTTTGGTATAAGTGAATTGTATTCAGTAACAAGAGAACCTTTCCAATCTAGGTATTAGTGCTCGCTATTCACTGACAAGAGCACCTTTACGACTTTAGTTGAGCTGAAAACTATGCAGAGACAGGACCATATTGATCTTGGTGAATGAAGCTGTGAATGCAAATATTCCTGACCGGTGCCTGCACTATAGTAGCCTATAAGTAGCCTAATAACAGCGGCCACCTCTCTATATCTAAGTGCCTGTGAAAAGGTCAATAGCTGGCTTTTGAGAAGTCTCTTCCTATATAACTGACCTTATGAAGAGCAGGAACCTCGCCCTATAAACACTATAAGGAAGTCCATTCAGGATCTATGAGTGGCATGCGAGTTACAGCCATTGAACAGGTTTCCAAACCTGCTAGGGGAGGGGATTGGAAAAAGGCACTGTTTTCCAGGGAAGCCTTCTGGATTCTCAATCTGGAAACCCGTGCACCAAAAGGTTTAAATTTCAAACAAGATCTTATGTACTTCTACTAATTGATTACTGTTTTGTATATTAACTTTACCTTTTGTACTATTGATCATGTTTCTTCTTGCATTTCTTTGTATTTTGTGTCATCTCCTATTGCGGTCATTTCCTTGCTCTTTCAGGGGGCGGGGCTGTTGACCTCACCGGAAACCTGATCGGAGTTACCACTTGGTCATACTTAAACCCTGATTCAGGTTACTAGAGCCAGGTATGAGTAAGGACTAGGTTGCGTTAGTCCGAAACGCGTTACCGCAAGCTCTTTTTTTTGTCTGTGTCTTCCCTCAGTGTATCCATGTTCATCCTTCTTGCACTTGCAAGTGCTTTTTTAACCTGGATTCAATAAATTCTTTTTTGACAAATTTTAAGCTACCTGGAATTTTCCCCTTGCTGGAGTCCCTCCGTTTTTTCTTCATTTCATTCTTAGCCTTTGTGGCGGGACCACTACCGGATTGGACCCTCTGGACTCGTTTTGAGGCTGAACAGGACGTTTTTGGGGTGAGCTGTTTTCAACTTTTTCTATTGTTATTTTGAACCTCGCCCTATCTCTGTCTACTGTCTGGACATGTGATCCTGCTTTTAGGGTACACCATTTGCGGCCAGATATCTGTCACCATTGCTACCTATGGTGCCCAGTCAGAGTGCCGTGATCACACATTGCCTCATCACACTGTGACAGTTCATGGCAAAATATAGGACATGTCCTATATTTTGCTGTATTAGGGCACCGATCCTGCACTGCTCTATGGAGAGGGGGAAGCAGTGCTCATCCCTCCTCCTCTCCAGCGTGCTGATGTGTGGATGTAACCTTGCACTGCAGAGCTAAATGTCCGTCTCAGCCAATCCTGCCAAGGCATGCCTAAAGAGGACATGAACCCATCAAATGTTGTATGGACCCAAACTTTGCAGTTTGCAAATCATCATTAAATCATCATTAAAGACATTTAAAAGTCAAACTAGCATGAATGAAGTATTCATGAACCATGCAATAGCAAAAGTCAAACCATAAGGCAAAATAAAAATAAAAAATTATAGATGGCAGTTCCCTCTCCTGGATGAGAGAAAAGAAAACCCCAAAAATTATTGAATGAAAAAGCATTATTTGTTAGTGAAACATTTCGGAATACTCCTTTACACATATTTTTACGTTGTATCTTGTCCAGGTGATTTCCAAATGAATAATATTTTAATGAAGTCCTCCCCATCCCCAATTATCATAACAAGGATACAGTACTTTCTCCGTGTAATGAGCACAACAGAAAATCATAGCTCTCCACAACACTGGAAAAATGAACAATATAAAGAATCAGAACACTTTGTATAAGTTTTCTAAGGCAGGAACATTGTGTGGCTGCACCACTGATTTGTTACTATAGAAAACTCTGCATATCAATCTTATCCAACTAATTTTTACATGTTGTCGCAATCTTCTCTTTCAGAAATCCTGCTGATACACTGTTATAATACGCAAATGAAACAGCGGTATAGATTGGTAACTGAATAGAATACATTAAAAGTCACATAATGAGTAATTAAAAGGTCATTAATTCAGTGAACTTAAGAAAGAGTACAGTGTAGGAGGTAAAAGTGTACAGTACATGGAAACTGTGATTAACTGTACTAATGGCTAATATATTTGGGCACAAAGTATACGCATGGGTTTATTACATGTGCCTGAACTAAGTATTGTCTGTGGCCCTCTAATGCACCATTTTACACAGAATGCAGAAAATCTAATGCCCCCAATTTTAATACTTAGCATCAGGACCTTGGTGTATGTAATGATCTAATGATCTAATTTTAAAAAATAAAGTCAACTATACTTTGCAACTTTGGACTCTGGCTTTTTGACTGGGCAGCGCGTCAAACATTTAATCAGGCACTTTCCCACTGTTACTGCATTCTTACTACATAGTTTCAAATGGTAGTGTTCCTGAGGACATTAATGCAGTCAAAAGAGAGTTTACCATCAACAAAAATTTTTTAACCACTTATATCACCCCACAAATCCACCTGGGGAATTGCCATTTGTGCCCAAGCACTGCTCCGTTATGCCTCTGCTCTCTCCTACAAGCTCTGGAAAACCTACGAAGATTCCTCTCCCATCTTTGGCCATGACTTCGACAGTCTTTTATCTAAAAAATTCCACAAGTTATTCTTTTGATTAGTCTGTGCTTGGGCCCTTTTGGGCTTCTTTTCCCCCAATCCTCTGAACTAATGCTCATTCGGCCAGATGGCCAGAAATGTGCTGATGAGCTATAGAGCATGCGCATGGAAGTTGTGACTTGGACACAAGCCCAGAAGCACATCTTCAATTATTAAAATTACATTAGTTCAGATGATGAAGTCAAGGGGTTGTAAGAAGATCCACAGTGTGCAATTGACATTGTGACCAAAGATGAGAGAGCAAGAGCATGCAGGGGAGGAGAGAGTCAAGATGGAACCTTGCTCTTGTACCGATTACAATTACTGCATGTAGTGATGAGCGGAACCGCTGAGTTTTGGGTTCAGATGAGTTTCTATATAAGTGGTTTAACCCCTTAAGGACGCAGGGTTTTTCGGCTGATTTCTCGCTCTCCAACTTCAAAAATCCATAACTTTTTCATTTTTACGTGTACAGACCTGTGTGAGGGCTTATTTTGTGCGTAACAAATTTTACTTTCCCGTGAGGTTATTTATTTTAACATGCCGTGTACTGCGAAGCTGAAAAAAAATTCCAAATGTGGAAAAATTGAAAAAAAAAACTCACATGCGTCACGTTCTTGTGGGCTCAGTTTTTACGACTTTCACTCTTCGCTCCAAATAACATGCCTACTTTATTCTTTGGTTCGGTGCGATCGCGGTGATACCAAATTTATATAGGTTTTATTGTGTTTTAATACATTTTCAAAAATTAAACGAATGTGTACAAAAAAGAAAAAAAATTTTTTGCCATCTTCTGACGCTAATAACTTTTTCATACTTTGGCGCACGGAGATGTGTGAGGGGTCATTTTTTGCGAAATGAAGCAACGTTTTCATTGCTACCATTTTGAGGTCTGTGCGACATTTTGATCATTTTTTATTTCATTTTTTATGTTATGTAAAAAAGGTGTAAAAGTCGCATTTCGGACATTTGGGCGCCATTTCCCGCCTCGGAGGTCACCGCCGGCCGTAACAGTTTTTATATTTTGATAGATCGGGCATTTTTGGACACGGCGATACCTAATATGTCTGTGATTTTTACTGTTTGTTATGTTTTATATCCGTTCTAGGGAAAGGGGGGTGATTTGTACTTTTAATATTTTATTAATTTTTTTTATTTTTTAAACTTTTTTTTTATTTTTTTTTTCACTATTTTTTAGACCATCTAGGGTACATTAACCCTAGATGGTCAGATCGCTCCTACCATATACTGCAATACTACAGTATTGCAATATATGGCATTTTTGCAGGTCATACATTACAATGAGCCACTGGCTCATTGTAACGAACCTGCATAAACCATGTAGCCTCGTGTCAAAAGAAGACCCGAGGCTACCATGGTAACCAATCGCCGCCCCCCGATGACGTTCGGGGGCGTGACGATCGAAAAAAAGATGGCGGCGCCCACGCGCCGCCGTCTTTTAAACGCCACTGGCGACTTTGCCGGCGGTGTTTAGAGGGTTAATAGCCGCGATCGGTGCAAGCACCGACCGCGGTTATTAGCGGTGGGGGTTTTGTGCAAAATGCAAAAACCCCCACCTCTGTATGAAGAGGACTCAGCCCGTGAGCCCTCTTCATACATTCCTTATACCTCTGCGCCGTAGAGCTACGGCGCAGAGCGTTAAGGGGTTAAAGAGTGTGGGTGGGTATTCTGTTTCTTTAGTCTACAGGTGGTTCCCTATTTAAGAACACTCGAATTACAGACGACCCCTAGTTACAAATGGACCTACAATAAACAGCTATAACAGTTATCAAATGTGTCTGCAATTAAGCTTCATCGTTAATCCTGGTTCTTATGACAATCCAACAATTTTAAAATTCAATTGTCACGGAGATCAAAAAAAATTTGGTTGGGGTTACAATTATAAAATATACAGTTCTGACTTACATACAAATTCAACTTAAGAACAAACCTGCTTGTAGTTATATTTCTATCAACTGTTCCTCGAAAATCAGGTAAACCATAAAACCCACTGGGGAAACAAGTATTTCCATGGATTGCATTATGATTAAATCCGCCCCTGAATATACAGTATATGACAACATACAGGAACGATCACACAGGCTTTGTTGGGCACCAATCATAGCATTGTGATTTTTCTCTGTATGAGAAAGCAAAAAGTTGCATACAAAACCTGAAGAGAGGAGGAATTTGACCAACCACAGAAGGCCTCTTCTTCTCTAGCCCATTAAGGCAGGCACAGCCTGTACATTCAACCCTGATATCAGTGCATTTTCAGGAGGCAGGAGTTGGCAGGAGTCTTGACAAATGTATTCAATAAAATGTCTTAGAACACAACATTGTAGCCATGTTTATTTTGTTGTTAATCTAATATTTAGTGTGATGATTAAGGGGTTAAATTTAGAAACGCATACACAGGAAGCCACAAAGAAAGAATCCACCTACAATGCAGGAAGATGGTCGTAATACGAAAGTCTAGCAAATGTGTCTTGTGCGGGCCTCGAGAACAAAAAACAAGGGGTAATTAGAGAAAATAGAGAATCGGTGAAAGGATAAAAACAAATGAAAAAACAAGTCTTCATTAAGTGGGCATAAAAGTCAGTACAGACAGGTGCCGCTGACTATAAAAAGAGAAATTCACCATGAAGAGAAAGTGCTAAGTCTTCAGGTTTCTGCAGAATCAGCACACGGAGCGCAGTGCCAAGCTGCAAGCCTTTATGGGAGTGTTTTAACGCTGTCGACCATGGAAACCCTTGCGTGTCTTAATGAATATAAAATCAGTGTGCTTCTTTGAATACGGACGCAGTAAAACATCTGGGAGCCAAAATGTTGTTCTAATTTTTGACTGTAAAATTTTAATGATGGAAAAGCAACGTTTATTCTGCATTCACGGCTGCGGAGAATGAATGGTAGGAGCTTTTTAAGAGCGCTTTTATGTTTCATGTGCAGGGTTTCAGAAGAGCATTGTCTTCTGATACCTAAGTGAGTGGGGAAACATTTAGGGCTGCGGCACATTACAGTGTTACATCTCCACGACTTGGATTCCTCTAAAGGATTAAGATATTTTATTTGTAGTCTGTAGCTTTCGTTTTTGTACGTTTAACATTAGACAAGTCTTATTATTAATCTATAAGTAGAAACCAGTGATGAAGCAAAAATTGGTTGTAGAGGTTATATATTATATTTAATAGTATGGAATATTATAGATTACATTACTAATCTTCTCCTTGAATTATCACTTTAGCAGATTTACTGTCCCAGTTATGACATTATTATACACAATCTGCAGAAACCAGTGACAATTTCCCCACCTTGGCCTCTTTATCTGTATCATTATCTGTTCAACCTGTTCTGATCTTTATCATGGACACCAGATGTATCTGTGTAGTTCAGTTCCAAGTAAATTAAAACAGAGAGTGGAGAAGATTAGACTACCGTGGGCCCTAGACTGAATAAATATTATAGCCCCTACAAATCTGGAATTTGCTTCCTACATATGGTACTAGAATCAACTTCTTGGGAAATGGAGGATTTGTCCCTTATTCCTTCTGTCTACCTGTGGTTTCAGGACCTTAAGATAAGCTTCAAAAGGTGCTTAAATGGCTTTTGTGTACATGTGTATTGAGAGCAGGAACAGATGTATGATAATTTCATTCGTGAAGGTCCTTCTCAGTTTAAAATTTGGTGGGTGGTTTGGGGGTTGGGCCCCTAGAAGCTTTAGGTCCACCCTGAGATACTGTCCAAAATTCCTATATTATAATCCACTGCTGGTGACAAGTTTGTAGCCTACAATGGAGTCTAAAACCTAATTAGGGTAAAAACCAAGGCATGAGGCAGAACTCTTGGAGGCACATGGACACTTCAGTCTCTGCCTTACATCGGAAGGGCAGAATTCAGGAAGAGTGAATATACTTGGTACCAACCAAGGTTAAACATAACAATAAATACATGTGTGTGAATCTAGTCTTAGGTTAATAATAAAAATAATAAATATTTATTTACATAGCAATGTCATAATCATAAGATCAGAACAGAACATATGGTACATATACAGACAAAATAAGACAATACACAGTAATAACATGGTCAAATAAAACAATAGGAATAAGGTCATACCTAGAGTCAAAAGGAGACTGGAAACACATCTGGTCCTCAAAATAACCCAGTATTTGATTTTAAGTTATGGATGTACAAAGACAACTGTGATTTGGGCAGTTCAGGCATATACAGTATAAATGTATGGAATGGAATGGTCTCCAACTTCCAAGAAAACATTGGGCCACATTTATCACTTTTGTGCGCCTAAGTGTAGTAGTTGCGCCAAAATTCTGGCACACTGTTTTGCCAGAATTATCACTAGCTACAACCATCTGTGATAAGTATATTTTCTGCCTCTTATTAATCACTTTACTTTAAAACAGTTTAGGCGCAATTCTGGCGCAGTTTAGGCGCAATGTTAGATTCAGGCACTTACATGTGATCTGGCTACAAGCTCCTCTCTGCTTCTCCCACAGCCCAGAATGAAGATAACACTCACAGCAGCACCCAGGTGTGTGACACCCTGCACCCAGTGACCTCCTCAGCAGGGGCTTCTCCTGGAGGGGATCCCCCAGTGCTGGTCTCCTGCTGCACCCCTGTAATTCTGCACAGTATCCCCCTCAGACACACTGGTGATACTGTGCAGAATTCTGCAAACTTGTGCAAAGTTCTCTTCTCTCTTGTTTTGAGCTCAGCGTTTTGCAGAATATTTTGTAAATAGAAAGTGATGAACTGTAAATAGAGTCTGCAGCTCCTGTCTGTAATGTATCTAATGTATCTATTATATGTTCTAGTGTCTGGCTGAGCTCTGAGCTCTGTTTCTGCGCCCGTTTTTGCGCCTAAATGAAAACGTTGCAAGTGATGAATATCATTAGGCGCAGCAAAACATCTGGATTGGTAAGATAGATGAGGGAAAGCTGCTTATTTTTGCTGCGCGGCTAGTTTGGCGTTTAATCGCAAAAATGGCACAAAAACAGTGCGCCTGAATGAAAAGGCGCAAAAACAACAGAAAAACCATGTGGCCCATTACTTCCAAATTAAAAATAATAAATAAAGTAATAATAAAAATAAAATCTTTTTTTTTTTTTATAGTGTTAGCCTCCCCACCACATGGTTTGGATATCATATGCCTTTACTCATGGTCCAGAAAACTTGCTTTTAAATAAACTCAATAAACTTCAATGATTTCATGTTATTTTGGAAAGAATTATTTTGGAAGCTGGAGAATTTTCCTCATACATAAATAGGAGTAAAGGCCCTTCTCCTATATATAGATAGGTAGGTAGGTAGATAGATAGATAGATAGATAGATAGATAGATAGATAGATAGATAGATAGGACATAGATGATAGATAGATAGATAGATAGATAGATAGATAGATAGATAGATGATAGGTGATCCATCTCTGCGTTTTTTTTTAGACTTTTTCATATATTTGCGACTTTGTAAAAAAGAAAAAGTTCTATAAATCAGCTTCAGCCAACGACATTCTGCTGACAATATACAAACATTTACCATTTAGGAGCATTCTTCAGACTAATAGTTATTTTTTGGGAGGATTTTATATAAAAATAAAAAAATGTTAGAATTTTATGTTTTAATGATAATAATGCTGTTTCAGCTTTGTATATAGAAATGTCCTATCCCTGTGTGTCCTGTACAAGGTGCGGTCGCAGTTACTGCTCCTTTATCACATACGTTATAAGGAGAACTTGTGCGGCTCAGCAACGTGTCCTTACACTGTATATCACTGACGCATCACTGTGTGCGTATAGAGGGTGATATGCTGCCTGATCCTCCCCCCTGAAAGCAGGGGGAGGAGTCAACCTCGGCAAAAGTTAGTATTGGCTGTTACTATTATATTTGGCTGTTTCCCATGAGGTCAGTGCCCTTATATGAAATAACTTGGGACCTCCCACCTGCGGGATGTGTTCAGGCAAGGGGGGAAGGGGTGAATGTGAACAGCCCCATATTATGATGGTTAATATTGTTAAGCATCATCATTGTTTTCTGTTTAAAAGAATCAATTTAAAAAATATATATTAAAAAAACATCAAGAACAGCTGTATGACTGATGCTTATGACAAAATGTTTATGTAAAAAACAAACATGAAGTTACAAAATAAAAAATAAAAAATCCCTATGGGAGAGTGAAAATCTGCATCAATGTGCAGTTTCCATGCAGAATTCTCAGTCAAAACGGGTGGGAAAAAAAGAGGGAAAAAATTGCATGCGGAAAATCTGCATTAAAATCACATATAAAAAATGCACATATTGGATGCAGATTTTGTGCATGACAATCCACAACATGTGCAGAGCCAAACACACAGGCAGTTTTTTACCTATAAACCAAAAAAAGAAGAAAGATGATTTATCAAATGCTTCTGCGCCTGCTCTGGTGAGGAGCTTTTTAGAGACTTTTTTAAAAAAAAGTTGCATGTCATAAATTAGGAAAAACATCTGGATTACTAAGTTAAATGAGGCATAAGTGGCTAAATCCATGCGCCGCTAACTTTTGGAAAGTCTCAAAAAAGTCTCAAAAAAGGATGCAAATACATACTTAGGCTACATTCACACTACAGTATGGGGGACGTATATACGGCCGACGTATATACGGCCGATATACGTCCCCCATACACTTCTATGGGCTCGCGGCGCCCTACGGGAGCGTTACGGTGCGGCACACGTGCGGCACCGTAACGCTCCATACCCCAGAAAAAGATAGGACATGTCCTATCTTTTCCCGTATTACGGAGCCGCGGCCATAGATCGCTATGGAGAGGTACGGTGGGCTCACGGCAGTGTGAATTTAGCCTTAAGCCAAAAAAGTCTCAAAAAACACACCAAAAACTTGCAAACAAAGATGATAAATATGGCCCACAGTGTAGCCATGACACAAAACTGGAGCAAACACTTCATAAATTTGGCCTATGTGTTTTATCAGATTACTGGTGCACTTTAAAGCCAGAATTGCTGTAAACTTACTGTAAATTTGCACTGTGTATATGTTATAATGTTTCATCTAATAATGTTTTCAAAGTCATCTAACAAAAATGATTCACTGTTTGGATATGAGGCATTCTTTATGGAATCCCAAATAGTAAATTATTAATAATATAATTGTTTGCAACTGGGCAGCACTTATGGAGTAATGGATAGATGGAATTACTTAAGCTTCAGTACTTACTGCTCCAGTAATCTCATGAAGCTCCTGTGTAATCCATGTGCCAGAATCCTGGGGCGCTGCCATTCACTGTGGTTAAGGCTGTATATCGTGTCAATAAGGTCCATTTCACCTGATGTATGGCTTAAGGCTGCATTCAAACGAATATGGGATTTCTCCAGTCCTGTATTTCCATACTGTATGAATTTGGATAAATCGGTTTTCATCTGTATGTGCACACATGTCACTGTTCCCATAGACTTCTATGGGGCATACAAAATGGAAACAGATTAGCAAATAGAAAATGCTGTTTATTTTTTACGTCTCAAAAACATTACAGTACGGTGCAGTGCAGAATATAGCCATTGAAATGGAGAGGGCCGGCGCCAGAACTGGGTATACTAGGCAAGTGCTGGGACAAATAGCTGCTGGGGGGCTAACATGAGGCTTAACATGGAGTTAAGGGGGGTTGTATCTAAAGAATCCATAGGGGTGAGAGGGGCTTTATGTAAAATAACCATGAGGGAGCTATTTGGTATTTTTAGCGAACAGGAAAATTTTTAATTCCAATATGTGAGCTTACTGAGGCTCTGTCACCAACAGGCCTACTGAAACCTGGAGCCAACCCTGGAAATGGATGTCGTATTGGCCATTGAAATGAATGGGACTGTATGCTACACGTATATAAGGCTGGGCGAGCTCACGTCGGTGTGCAGGAGAGGAGGAGGGGTGAGCGCTGTGTGACACCACACCGCCGCAATAGCTGTCTATGGGAATGTATATCTGGATGCAAGTCCGGATATATGTCCCCATATGTGCAGTGTGAATGGGGCCTAAAGTTGTCTCCCTGGAATTGTACCAGGACAGTATTCATTGTTATAATTTTCTTTGCTGTATAAAACAGCATATTAGAACTTTATACAAAACCCTGCAGTAAAAATATAATACTGTATGGTAGTGTAAGTGTTATCTTTTTACAGAGGGAGCCTATTGGCAAAAAATGCTGCTGCATGGTGGGTAAAACTTTTTTTTTTCAGTGGGTATTGAAATTCAATCAATCTTGATGATTTTCACAGAATAAGATTATAATTTAAGTCACTTCTTGACTTTATCTTGTCGAGTTATTTGGAGTTTTCAAAGTCTTATTTTCAGAAAACACAATCGATTTTTGTTGCCTCTCCATACCGAAATAAACATGGAAGCCTGGTCACACAATTATTATTGATAAAACGGGTTCATTGTTCATTGTAGCTTTCCACAGTAAGAACACAATATGCAGTACATACATACATGCCTAAAAAGGTAGTGAGACCCTGAACCCCCTATTAGAAATTTCAGTGTCCATATATAGAAATGACTAAGATTTTTTGAAGTTGAAGTGCGCAGGTCATTTGGAAGTTCCATGTCTGCGAGTCTCTTTGTATATTTATACTCAAAATGGATTTTTAATCCATGAAATCCAGATGATTTTATTGATGGACCATGGAGTTATAGATTCTATATATTTCCAATATTTGAAAAAAAAATCCAAAATACACTTATCCTTGTTAAAGCCACTCTGTCCCAAGTTGACATCTACAAGCATGGACGATAAAATCTTCACCTGTATTAACTAACAATATATATACATCTCTTGATAACAATATGGAGACCATGAGATTTCTCATCGTGGAGGACATTTCTGTCCAGTATTACACAGACCACCCATTGATTTTAATAGATTCTGTGTAATGTTTAGTTTTCAACTATGGCGGTACTACACAGAAACTGAACACTGCCAAGTCTCTCGCAGATTACAGCTGATCCCTAGACTCTCAGTAGGGGGCGATTATCTTATTGTCAAGGGACTCTTGTCACAATTAGAGAGCAAAGCAAAAAACCCTCATGCAATAGTCTTCTAGTACTTAGTTAACCCATAGATCATGCCATACAACTCTTCTATAATGCAAAATAAATATGGAGGTAAATTTATTTAGAAATGATTGACCCCCATGTAGTTATGTGTCTTATTTTATGGTTTCGTCCACCAACAAATAGAAATGCTTAGTGGAGTTTGCCCCCTTGTCAGAAGAAAAACTCAAGTAAGTCTGTGTGAGATCATTGTAAAAACAAGCCTGCGTTTTATGACATGGTAATGTAGTGCAAATGATACTAGACAGGGGTCTTACCATTTGTCCTATTTCTCCAAGTATTTCTCCTATGGAAAAATAGACTCACTGTCGTCCATACCGCACCCCGTCCCAACACGAGGCCTGCTTCTTTTTACCTAGTTCAGCCTGAGTGGAGTTTTACATGTTAATGTAAGATAATAGGATTTCTCAGTGGCAATGGTGGGATTTTATTTCTGAACTAACCTGCAACGCCTTTAGTCATGTGATAGAGAAAATACATTTTGGTTTTATATTTCCCCCAAAAATGCAATAGAAAATGGAAATTTTTATAATTGCCTGAACAGAATGGTATTGAGAAAAATACACCAAAGGGAAGGTAATTGCCTCATGTCTAGTATATTCTGTCAGAATTCTTTTTGATGACCAGGGCAGCTCGAGTAAACTGAGGTCTTGTTGCCCAGTTAGGAAAATAAAGCTGTCGGGAGGAATCATGGTGCACGATGTGCAGACTTCTGCTGAGGTAATCTTTATTGACTTACTAAATTATAACGTGAATAGGAAAATCCATTCTTCTGAGTATAAAAGGGGTCAGTCTCCACAAAGAATCTAATTTAGACCTCAGGCATTTAAGGGTGTATTTAGATTTTTTTTTCTTTAAGTTATTTCAATGTAAACAGCATTTACTTATATTAAAGCAGGAGGGATATAAAAACTAATGAGATATATACAAGGTGGATTGCAGTATTTTTCTTTATTTTCAGTGGGTTTTAAAATTCAATCAATCCAGATGATTATCACGTCTTAACTTTCTCTTGTCTAGTTTGTTGAAGTTTTATTTTCAGAAAGGAAAATCATTTGGCATGGTTATATGCTGCCTAACAATTTTAGTTTCTTCTTCACACTGAAATAAACATCGAAGTCTGGTCACACAAATATAGCTTTTTAATTTGACATTATCAACTGTATGTGCATGTTTAATCCAATCATACACCATAGTTTGCTGTTGACTGAACACTTGTTGAAACTCAACATGCCTGGCCCTACTTTCACTCAACATCCGCTTTTTGGGGAGGAGTTAGAATACCATGATGGATTTAGCTGACAATAATCTAAAATTATGGCCACCTGCAGTAAACCTGGTTGGTTGGCTAGTTGACTGGTGGCTGGTTGGTATGGCTCTGTGAGAATGCATGTAAAAACATATCTGCTATTCTAGACATCCAAATCCAATCAAAATAAGTTGGTTGCTTAGAGATGGATCTATGTCAGAATGTGGTCTTCAGTAAAACAATTCCAGCATCATATTGCTTGGCCCTTACTTCATTGGAACTTAGTTAATGGGTTCATCAAACTTGAAGAGCAACAAGCGAAGGTCAATCTTATTCACACACTGTAAAAAGGACGAATATTGAACAACAAACTATAAATTTGTCAGTTTACAGCACTGTAGACATATGTCATAACCTGAAGAGATAATTAGATAACTATTACCTCTTTATCTAATAGAGATCCTCTAATTCTTTCAATGAATGAATAGCTTATTTTAATACTTTTTAATGATACTTTTGATTGCTTTTTTTCTCTTTTCAGCCATTCTATTGTAGATTTACTGGTGTGTTTCGGATCCTGGTGTGCATGGGATTCATCCACAAACTTTGGCTGTTGAATAGATGGTCTTATATGGGACTTACATGGATGCGGAAAAAAAAAACATCCTCCACCATGCTGACAATCACCATGAGAAGTTTGTTCAGATGCCACTGGGACACCGCCTCTTTGAAAGGTTGTGGATTGTTTGCAAATTTACAAACTTTTCCGCAAACCTTGTATAATTAAACTCCAGATTATTTTTAAAATAGTTCATCAATGCAAAAAGCTTCCTTCTACACTTACTTCGACCATCACCACGGTCTATTCTACCCAATCTTTGTTTTGCTGAATTCTGTCTTGCTAAGATGGACTAAAATTCATTAGTGTGACAGATGACATAGAAATGTTTTAGAGAAAGAGGAAGTTAGCAACAACAGATAGATCCGACAGATAAGTCCAGCCACTAGTTCAGAATGGATTTTGAATATGTAGGCAAACACTGCAGATGTGTTTATAAACCACATAAAGTGAATTTGTTGAGATATCCTCTTCAGGGAAGATTATCAATTGTTTTGAGTGAACTTGTTATTAATCCTACTTATTGAAAAATGATGGAATTCAAATACTGTGTAAACAGCCATATTTCACATTCCATGTATGCAGTACTGGTCTGAGATTGAAGATGACTAACATCTAATGTAGAGTCATTTGGTGTGCCAAGACTAGCGACAGGATCAAGATGAAAAGTGGAGTTAAGTATCAATAGGTTTTTATGTTTTTGAGGTGGTTGGTTTCCATTAAGACCAATTTAGGATAAGATGTTTTTTTTTATTATGTTCTGATACAAATGTATTTAAAGAGAACCCGTCATGCAAAATAACCCTTAAACTAAATATATTTTCATAAACTGCCATTAGAGAGCATTGCCTCTATCCCTTCATTGTCCCTCTACATGCCTGTAAACCTAAGCAATGAGGTCCTAAAGCTGTATGCAAATGACCTGTGAAGTGTCCAATGAAGCATTAGCATATTCAAGCTGTCCACTCTATTCATGAGTGGGAGGTACAGCCACACCCCCAGTGCTTGACTGACAGCCTGTATAATGGTGTGAGGCTGTATAATGATGTGCTTCCTGGTGCTGGCGGCCACGCCCCCTGCAGCCTGTGTGTGCATGTGTGTGTGTATAGGAGAGATACAGCAGCTCCAGGCAGCCATGTTACAGCAGAACATGTCAGATTCATGTGTAGCTGATGTCTGTGTCTCTCACCTGTATATTAGGAGGATGCAGCATGTCAGCAGATGCAGCACACACACACTAGCAATGCTTTACTATACATTACACATAGACATGAGCAGGGGGAGGAGAGGGGAGAGGTAACAGGGGTGACATCACTGCCTCTGACCATGTGACCAGCCTCATTTGCATGATAAAAATAGATGATTTTACAATGAATAATGTATAAATTGACTAGATAAAGGCTGTGATGGGATCCTTGTGAGCTGCTCCAACAGGTAGTGGTTACAAGACAAGTGACACAGACCTAATGACAGGTGTCCTTTAAGATAATAGGTAAATCATTCAATCATGTAAACCTTCCAAAATTCTTTGACTGTTTTTCACAATGTTAAAATGTAATGGAAATGATAAAAGGTAAACAAAAAGAAATGAAACAAAAAGAAAATGTTCCTGTATCATAATAAATTCCTTTCGGAAGAGTAACGACTTTATATGTAATAAAAGTCTTGGTGTTTATTTGTTTTTCCCCATCTACCTATGAGCTGCTGTGACCTCGATATAAATAGTGAAAGTCATTTTGTTGCTGTCACTGGTAATTGTTAGGTCTGAAAACAAAAAAAAAATTAATATGATAAAAGACTGCCAATGTTATGACTTAATTTTATTATAATTGCATTACCCACATCTGCAAATATTTCATGTTTATTAACAGAAATGAATAGAGCTGCCGGGGAAGGGTAAATGGAATGACAGGGTAGATGTGAGGAATCCATCAGAAAGCTGTTTTTCTATCTTTCAAGCAGACAAGGAGAAATAACATTTCATTCTGGTGGTGTCTCGCTGGCGAATGTATGTGGGCAAACAAATTACAAATGGAAATAGATTTCATTTTGTGCTCGGGTAGCACAAGTCAACAGATGTTGGTGAATTAAATATTAAATCTGTTGCCGTTATTTGTTCACATTTTCGCAACAGACCTTCAGTCACAGAGACTTTCTAGTCTGCCACAATTAGACGGTGATGGACAGCAAGATGTGGCGTTGTAAAACGGATTATTATTATAACATTTATAAAAGCACAAAAGTTTAACAATGGTAAACATTTCACTGACTTGTTAGTTGAAATATATATATATATATATATATATATATATATATATATATATATATATATATATATTATTTTTCAAATTTTATTTTGTGTATTGTTTACAGTCTGAAAATAAAACCAGATGGGGGCTCCACCATATTGGATCTGTCTACCACATGGATCTTATTCCTCTTTGTCAGTAGTCTAGATTACGGTATGATATGTAATTCTTAGATTATGAGTTCAATTGAGTTGTAAACCCTTCAGGCTTTGCTCTCAATATTTACTTTTATGCCATGTGCTAATGCCTGCTTTATGTCTAGTCCTGTTTCGCATTCCTGGTACGCTCCTGTGTTTCTGCCTGTTTTCTGTACATCAAGTAAAATTAGTAAAGATGAAGCTACCGGGAGAAAATACAGTGTGCAATGAAGTGTCACGTAAATAGCTATAATGTTTCATGGCTTATAGATTTCAAGATATTGTCAAAACATTATTCACATTGAACTTTAAAAAGACACAGTCGTATGGGAAGAAAGAGATCTCTTATTCCAATTCCCGGCGAAAATGTAGATTTGTACAAGGAATGATCAAGATCGTAGCAAAGCAGCGGCAGCACAACTCTTCATTTTATTGTTATATATCTGGATGTAAGTCATTTATCTTATATTCTTTAGCTCTGAGTAGTGAAAATTGTAAGCCAAACTACAATTATCTATGTAGTCAAAGGGGTTTTCCCACAAGTAAGTTAGGCCCTATTCAGTAAACGGGACAACACAGATCATGAGAATGGGGGTCCGATGTATTCCTGTAACACCCCTTGTAACACCACCGAAGCAGCCAGTCACATTTGGCTGGGCTGCCCTGTTCATCTCTATGGAGCTAATGTAGATTGCCAAGTGCCATACTCAGCAATCTCCGTCAGCTCTATAGAGATGAACGGGGCAGCCCGGCCATGTGCAATCAGCTGCTGCAGTCATCTCGGTGGTGCAACGAGGGGTGCGACAGGGGGTTACCCCCCCATATTAGTGATCTGTGAAGGTCCCATCACTGATCCAACCACTGATCAGCAAGTTAGGACCTATCCTGTGGAAGGGACCTAACTTTTTTTTGAGGGAAAACCCCTTTAAGAAAACCCCTTTACTAGATACGACCTCTAGTTACAGACTGACCTCCTGATGCTGGTAATTGACTGTACTTTAGCCCAATGCTACAATGTTCAGCTCTCAGGGTTATGAAACATGTCTGCAATGAAGCTTTCTTGTTAATCCTTGTTCTTATGACAACCCAAAATTTTTAAAATCCTATTTTCAAAAAGACCAAACATTTTTTATTTGGGGTTATACTTACAGAGCCTATGTTATGTGTAACCCAGGGACTGCCTGTAATTGTTAAATTATCCGGGGTTCTGAAATTTGTAATCCGGACAATGAGTATGGTATGTGTTAAATTATTTATTTTTTTTACTCAATAATAAGGAGCAGTTGTAAGTACTTAGGACTTGTTCACACATTGTTTTTTTTCTCAGCTAGTCATTTGTGATTTTCACTCATTTCTTAAGTGTTCTTTTCTATATATTATGCTATGTTGATTAAAAAAAAATAAAATGAGAGCCTGTCCTATTTTTTTGGGTCCACAAAAAATTATGAAATTTGTGTATGGTATACTTTTTTGTTCACTGATGATGCTGGGGTGCGTTCTGATGAATGTAAACCCACAATTTTTTTTTTTTTTTGCAGATACAAAAAACTATGGAACAACTGATGTTAAATGGACATGGTCAAAAAAATGGAAAAACTGCAACAAAACACATGCACATGCAACCAATATAATTTCATTTTAAGAATAAGCCCTAATAGTCCAGTTAACACTGTGGGTCACCAAGTTAACACTACATTAGCCACTGTGATGTGTCGATTGAGCGCAAAGTCATCTCTGCTACCAATGACAGTCCTCTGAGCTGAATTTTTTAGGAAGCAGCCTCATTATTCTAAAAAAGAATTGTTTTTACTTTAGACACGGCAGTGGTCAGAAGACAAGAGACATACATAAAATCTCCTCATACAATGTACCGTTTAAATAAAAATAAAATGAACAAGCCCCAGGGGACCAGGGCCTGGGATAGGAAAAAAATTTAAAAAACACATTCTTACACAGTTTCCAGATCACTCCTGTGCTTTCTCCCAGTCAGATGTCCCAGTGAATCACAGGATACAAATCAGCCCAAAAAAGGCCTGCTTGGTTAAGGGACAGCACAAAAAGCGCAATCCCCAGTAAAACGGAAGTTCTGTACCATAGTCCAAGATTTTTTGCCAAACCCCCAGTGTCTCCGGCCCTAAATCTAGAAATAATTCACTGAACAAGATACCAAAGACCCAATGAGTATTTGTTCTTTAATTCTGCCTCCTTGGGATTTCCCATAAAGCAAATTTTGTTTATCAAGTCGGACTGGGCCAGGCTGAAACCTCACACATAGTCAGTGGATGAGGATGGTGCCCCTTCTGAATCTAACATGTTTTCCATCTGATCAACTGTACAAGTAAAGTTGTTGTCAGAATCAAAATATCCTCATTTTAATTACCCGCAGAATAAACTCCCTGAGTTGCAGTGAAAGTCATTTTGCATAAAAAGTTCTGATATAAATGCTGATAATTGAGACTTACTGAATAGATGCTTTTTGAGGGGAATGAAGTTGCAGGTTCAGTGTATTCAGGATAATTAGCTGGGCCAATTAACATTTCAGCTTCTTACAATTAAACAAAAGGTGAATAAATAATGCTGAACAAGAAATAATAAAATAACCAGGTTATAAGTTCAGCCATCTCCCGCTAGGTAATTGTACTTCCTATGTATTTCGATGGCGATTTAACATTGCCACAACTTCATGTCTTTTCTTTATAATGTATACAACACAATGAGAAAAATAAAGGTGCATACATAGAATTGTAGTTACATAAGGTGTAAAAAAATAAACCATTCACAGCTCAAATTCAGTTGATGATAAAAAGCTGTGGATAACTACCTGTTCAAAAGAAAATGGATAGTCCTAAATATCTAAACACCAAGTTGGATTGCCTAAAGAAACAAGTTGAAAGGGCAACCTTCAGACACCCTAATAAGCCATTTCATAAAGAACCACATTAGAAAACATCTCAATATATTTTCCCAGGGGCGTAACTACAGTGGTAGCAGCCATAGCAACCGCTATGGGGCCCACAGTGTCAGGGGGCCCCAGCATCCAACCTGACACACTAAAGAGTGGAGGATGTGCAACAAAATATCCATATTATGCTGCACTTTGTACATCATAATATGTATATAACATATATGTGATGTATGTATGCTGCATCTGTGATGTGTGTATATGCTCTATATGAGCATATGTGCATAAGTGTACAAATGTGTTTATTGCAACTTGCATGTGTGAGTATACAAATATGTATAATTTTCAAGTGGGAAGTGGGGCCCCATGTCGAAGCCGGCTATGGGTCCGTGCCACTCCTAGTTACACCACTGTATTTGCTAGTGGATGTGTCCAACAATTGGAAAAAGGTGTTCCTTTACTAGACACACTAGGATATCTATAACCGATTCTGCCACTAAAGACGCTTAGATGCTTTGTGGTTGGTATCAGATAACTCATTTATGCCTGATCCAAAAATTGGGTTGGCAGAAGTCAACTTACTTTTTACTTGTGTATAAATTTGGTCTTAGGCCTCTTGCACCATCTGCACCACAGCAAGCTGGCTGTGCGGCTGTACCTCCGAATAGGTGATTCCCCGTTAGTGGTCCCTAAAGCACACACAGTCAAGTGAATGTATCCTTAGACTCTACCAAAGCACTTGAAGAATTGTGACCGCAAGAAAATATAGTTTGAATGGGAAAACCCTAATAAACATAAGGAGCTGATGATGGATTCTCAACCCATAGCAATGTGTAGTTTAGACTGTCTTTTGTATTAATACCGAACACTGTGAAATGCCTTAGTACAGTATTTATTTTTCCTCTCTTTGAAGATATATATACACATATATGATAAGATACTATTCTGTTTTATTCACGTGAAGTATGTGTAAAATCACATAGGGGGGTACATATCAGGGCTTATATGCCGCGCCAGTGATGTAGAAGCCCTGAAATAATAGCAAATGCTAGCTTATTTTTAGCACTTACAAACATTTCCCCCTTTCCGTATAAGGGGTTGGGGGTGCAAAGAGCCCAGCTGCATTTATTGCCCCAGACAGATACATCAAGATAGTGGTGGAGCTATCATACATTAACATTAAGGAAACAATGCAAAGGCTGTGAGAAGAGCGCAAAAAAATCCATAGGTCATTACAGATTAGGGCTGCATTCACACTAACATGTGCCCACTGTGCCATAGCACGTCGGGCACATGGCGGCGCACCGGAGAGGAGGAGGAAGTGAGCGCTGCTTGCCCCCACTCCATTCCTTTGACATACATGGCGCACAGTGCCATAATACGCGAAAATATAGGACATGTCCTATCTTTTCCTGGGTACGGAACGGTAGGGTGCCACCCGTGTGCTGCGCTGTTCCGATCCGTGTGCCCAATGTCGGCCTATGAGAGGCATATATGCGGTGCCCTTATATATTTCCCCAAACGGTCGTATGAATTCGCTCTAAGAGGAAATTCTGTACTTGTTCAGCAGAAAACATTCCACTACAGAAATAACCCCTATGGCCATAGCGTTTTTTTTTTAATTTTTCCTAGTAAATGGGTCACAATGATATAACAAAAGTCAGTTAACATCACTTTTATTTTCTAAACAATATTGCACAATATGTAACAATATATAACAACTACAATATAAGATGGAAAGGTAAAATACACAGCTCTGTACAATATGGCAGTGAATTAGATGCAGGCCCCTCATATGCAGACGATCTGGTTAATAAGGAAACAATAACAGCAGGCATCCAAAATCAAACAGTCGGCAAGAAACCACAGATGTCCCAGAAAATGTTTATTAAAATATGAAATGTAGCTATTCTGCTCAGCGACTTGTACGTTTTACTCAGTGGATAGTAATAAATACAGAAATATGCATTGAATATAGCATCCCTGCTGACTAGGAAACCTGCAGTACAATTCAATACAGTAGATTAGCAACAAACATTTCCAATCAAATGCCATTTGTTCTATTGCTGAGTGATTTGCTGCTGACACAAGATAAAAAGCATTCAATACCGGTGACAAAAGAAAGACAGCCTATCTCATTGAATTAATGTTAAACAGATCCTGTGATGAATTGAGACTTAATTTCCTGGCAGTCAATTGGAGAGCAAGATGTAGGACAGACCCATTACTTCTCGGCGGTGCTACATTGCCAATGGCTCCGATGCAGGTTGTGTATTAGTCTCCGAGAGCCACTAATCTACAGATGAAATGCATGAAGAATCTTTTATTATGGAGACAGAGATCCGGTTTCAGTCTGTCTTGCAGTCTCTATCACATTTCCTTCAGTCCAGGGTACTAAATGTTCCTTATGCTTCTTCTAAACAAATTACCTTTTCTTTGCCACATTAAATGGGATCATGGTGGAAGACTGCATTACTAATGCTGGAAAGCTGTGACACACTGGGGCTTTAGGAACTAGTTAGACATTTCTGTCCATGTGTGCAGCTGTTTGTAATTTTTTTACTTTCCTCAGTGAAAAACATTGTTTTAATTTCGGATGAAATGTTTGGAGTCTGGATCCGAAGTCATGATCCTTATCTCACGACGGTTCAGTGAAAGTGGATTATATAAAACTTTTAAGAGTTTTGTGTTTGGCCTAAGTGAAAAGTTCTTTAAAACTGAGCCTGATGAGATATGTCCTAATTCACTTATCTGACGGAGAGAGATAGTCTCAAGAAACATTATAGGCACACTAGAGATAAGGGAAACAACACAAAACATATTTAGATCGATTAGATTGCAAGCTCTTTTGGCCTTAGCATTTTTCCCTGGTATCTTGTTCCTGTATTTTCCGAGTATACAGCAGTTCCTCTCATATTATATTGTAGGTTCTGAGAGGTAGGTTATGTATGAGCATAGTCTACAGTGTTAAAATGTAGTTTATTTCTTTACTGGATAATCTGTAATTGGATTGTAACCCTTATAAGTTATTCAGGGCTAGTAATGGAGGTTGAAATGTTGTTCGGATCCGGGAACCACACCCCCAGTAACTGTTTAATTGTTGCCTGTAGTATTTAAATAGATGAGGCGCATGCACGTCGGCAGTAATGGTCTTTCTCAATCCACCACCGGTAACATCCGTGATTAGTGCTGGTAAAGTTGAGCTGATGCATTTCGTGCCGCCATTTTAGGGAGGATTGTCACTCCCCATGACATCAAAATGGCAGTGCACAGTGTTCTAGATCAATAAATACCATTGCCTTTACCAGCGCCGATTGCGGGCGTTAGGTAGGTAGATTGAACCAAGCCATTACTGCTGACATGCACACACTGCATTAATTTAAATGCCACCAATAACTTTGCCTGCAACATTTGGACCCAAACTCCTATGGGTCTGCTCATCGATAGTCCTGAATAACTTATGGCAAGACCTGACGTTCTAACTAAGTTCTGGGAACCCAAAGTTTGGCACTACCCCAAGCTTTGTGGTTTGGGTCCTCTCAACACTATTCAAGACTATAGGACTTGTCTAAAACTAAGCTGGCCATAGTATTAGTTTTAATAAAACAAAAAATCAAAAAAAAAAAAAGTTTATCCGTAATCAAGTTTATCTGGATTCAAACTGTATACAAACTGGCGCACAGAAGAGACTGACCACAGCGCGGACCGGACGCAGCACGTTTATTATGTTTAACTAGCCCACCCCAGCCCAGCCCTCAGTATTTTTTAACACTCGGATAACCCCTTTAAGGAGTTAAACTGAGCTTTCAAAAAAAAAAATTTTCTTACTTAAATAATTTAATTTCATGTTTTTCTGAGTAGAGTGTTGGACCACACACTCACAATGCTGGACAAAAATGACCTCAACCACAGCAGATTGTAGTAAAATAGGGTGTAACTACAGTGGTAGCAGCCATAGCAGCCGCTTTGGGGCCCGCAGTGTCAGGGGGCCCTGTCATCCGACCAGACATAATAAAGAATGGAGGATTTGCACCATTATATCTATATTGTACTGCACATGTCCAGCATAATGTGTATATAACATATACTATGATGTATATATGCAGTTTCTGTAATGTGTATATGGTGTCTGTATACACTGTGGGGTTCATTTACTAAGGGCCCGAATCGCCGATTTTCCCTGAATTGCCCCGGGTTTTTGGCGCACGCGATCGGATTGTGGTGCATCAGCGCCGGCATGCACGCACGGGGGGGGCGTGGCCGAATGAAAACCCGACAGATTCGGAGAAACTGCCGCATTTAAAACAAAAAAGTGTTGCTGGACACACGCTTACCTGCACCCAGCAACGGATCGTGAACTCCGGCGGACCTCGGCGGAATTCAGCGCAGCAGCGACACCTGGTAGACGTAGGAGAACGCGCCGCTGGATTGCGAATGGAACGGGTAAGTAAATCTGCCCCATGTATGTGAGTGTATTTATATGTGATTGTAACTCACATGTGTGAGTATACTTATGTATATTTTTTAAGTGGGAAGGGGGGCCCCAAGCAGTAGCTAGCGGGCCCTGTCTCTCCTAGTTACGCCACTGGCCTTTGACATGTAGTTTTTAGGTCATCTTTACTATGGACAAGGGCTCTTTAAGGTGTAGTATTCACAGGATCAAACCCAACAGTATTTTAGCAGAAAAATATAATGGTTTCAGATCCTTTCAATTTTAGTCATGATTGTTTTATTCAGTGTAGCTTGTACACAAAAATTCAATACAATTGATATAAACCTTCCCACTGTGATCGTGAAGAGCAGAAAAGCGATAAAGGCTATTTTCCCATTTTATCTGCTAAAGTTAATTGTCATATTTTCAAAGCCGAGGAAGGACAATGTCTGTGTCTTTCTACATCATGACCTAGAACGTGACTTCTTCCCGCTACTTGTTGACAGGTAACAGATTTTGTATAAAGTAACTGACCTATTCGTGACTTTTATAGGTGCCCTAACACTTCGCCCTTCTCCAAGTGATCACGTCTCGTTTTATTTAGATCTGTGGCCTCATTACAGCAAAAAGCCAAAGTCAAATGTGCTGAGGGAGGAGGGAATAAAGGTGAGGGGAATTAACTATGGCGAAATTAGATAAGTATATTCTCTGCCTCAGTAAATTGAGCCGTATGTTATTTATGTCTTCAACCAGCCATTGCTATATTGAGTCTTAATGTCCTACAGACAGATGAATTGTTGATATGGCAGTAAAATATACAGGAAGCAATTCATAAATGTAAACCTATAAAGCACAAACTATAGCCATGTGTTTTGCTGCCCATTTACAGATAAATAAACTACATAGGAAATAGGTTTATTCTCTATAAACAACTCAAGACGTTTCTTTATGGGACTTGACATATTCAGCTAGCGTCTTCCGAAAATAAAATGACTTTGCTGATGTGATTGAAAAGTAGTTTGTGGTCAACATCTTCAGTTAGGTGACATTTTACTTCGATGTTTATTTTTTTTTCCAATTTGCTTTGCATTTGTTCAAAAATGTTCAAAGATGAGAAATTCTTTGGATGAACAAAATACAAGTGGCAAGTGTAATCTGCATCAAAGTGTAAGGTTACACAATCACCAGAGTTTGGTATGGTACTAGGCTTGGGATTCTCAAATACTGTGAGATACCAAACTACTTAATAAATTTAGTGAAAATTTTTAAATTGAAACATTTTCAAAATATGCAGTTTTCTGATTTTTAAAAGTGATATTCATTATAAAGTTAGTTCCAAATTAGTTACTAATTTCTAGTTACCAATTAACATTAACCATATGTCTCATTTATGTTGGCATAGTTTATTTTAATGTTATTTATTTTATTAAGGCATTTGGAAGTTTACAAATCGACCAGCAATTTTCCATTTTACAAGATTGGTGATACCAATTATGTAGTGTTTTTGTGGCAATTTTCCCTGTCTCGGATCGCGGGCGCACCCGTGTTCCTCTGTGTGCCACCGCTGAAGCCCCTGTGCCGGATTCACCTGTCCCGGCTCCTGCTTGCCATCGGACTGCCCTGCGTGCGCCGGCTGTCGAAAATTTAAAGGGCCGGCGCACTGTTGATTGGTGCGCTGGCTGATCACTTCCACCTTATAATCAGGTACCTCCCTTCCTGCCTTTCCGGATCTTTGTGCTTATGCCAATGAGAAAGCTTCCTTGCAACATTGCTGAGTTTCCCTATGTTCCCGTGTGTTCCTGAGTCCTGTGTTCCTGTGTTACAAGAGTCCATCCGTGTTCCTGTGTTGATGAGTTCCTGCGTTGCTGTGTTCCGTGTGCCCATGTTCCCATCTGCTTGGACCTCGGATTGCTGACCCCCGATTGGTCCTTGCATCTCTGCCGCCTGCCCTGACCCTGTAGCAGGACCTGACCTTGTGACCTTCTCCTGCTAAGGCACCTCGACCTCGAATGCCACTGCGGGCTAGTCGCACCTGTGGAACGACCTGTTGGTATCCTGCTGCAGCAAGTCCATCCCGCTTTTCGGCGGGCTCAGGTGATGACCAGGTGCCACTTAGACTCCGGTCCCAAGTGTCGGCTAGTACAATCTCCCGTGGTGGTCCAGTGGATGGGGTCATTAGGAGACTTTTATTCTTATTTTAATGTTTTTTTTTATTTGTACATTTTTTGGTATTTTTTAAAGTTTTATTTTTTCTCGGTGTGGGGCTTGAACAATGGATCATCTGATCCTTTGCTCAGAGTAATATACTGCCATTGCAGTATATTAAGATAGTCAGTCTATCCAGATGTGCTTGTCAATCTCTGATCACCCTGTAGATGGTGAATGGAGTTGTGCGAAGAATAGTCACCCATCTTCTCCATCCATCAGTTAGAATGGGATCCTCTCACCAGTTGGATCCTCACCATAGGACAGGATATACTTGTGTATATATGATATGTGTACACATGTTCACAATATGTGATTGTATTTCATTTTGTAATATCTTCTACCTGAACTCAGATATGTCTAGACCTAAGCGCTTATGTCTGACACACAGCAACAAATGTCACTACTACATGTTGCTACTTACCAAACACAAGTATCTAGGTCTTAAGACATCTGTGCTCAGGGAAAAGATTCTCTCGATTCGCTTCATATATGTTTCAAAATACAAATCAATCACATCTTGTGAACACGGCCTTACAGTCCTGCATTAAGTAGGACCTTTTTTTAAAAGCAATTGGTGACTCCCCCAGTAGTAAAAAACAAACAAACACCACATACTTAACTCTGCATGTTCCACAGCAGCTCCTCTTCTTCTCTTCTGCTGTGTACCACAGGTCAGCAGGCAATGACGTCATCATATTGCACCTGACACACACAGCAGCAGAGAGGCACAATGATGAGGTGAGGAGCTCATAGCTCTCTGCATCATCACTGCTTTTAACTCCATTTGTGTCAGGAGGGCACAGAGTTGAATGTAAAAAAGGGGTGGAGTCGGTACTGACAGGGGGCGAAGTCAGAAGATGTTGGGGCCCCTGGTGCTTTCACCTGCACACGGATGGGCCAGTCCGACCCTTGTACATAGTTGTAAAGCAAAGCATCTCAAGCATGAAACATCAAATATGCCCATTGACTAGGAGCAAAATATCCCACTTCTTTGAAGATATTCAAGAGTCACAATGTTTAAAGGAAATTGTCAGCAGGTATTCCAGAAAGACATATATTTCAGAACTGTAGATGGACTTGGAGCTCTCTGGTGCACTAGATTGTGATTATCTTCTTCTCCCTAAAGGTTAGAACTGTCGAGAAGATCCCTTTAAGGGACATTGCATAGCAAAAGGTTTGTTTCCTATCACTTGTCTTAAGTCAGATTGAATTTTCTTTGCTTGTAAGTAAGAAATGATGGTGCTGACAAGTAACAGAAGACAGTGATGGTAATTTAGCAATAAGTTAGACTACATTTTACAGTTTAATGAAAGTGTCAATAACTGTCAGCTCTGCTTATTTTGCTATGTATCTATTATGCTGTGCTGATACCATTAGAGTGCATCCATTGACAGGGAAGAGATGAAATATGGGTGGAACTGAATCACAAACTGGTGTTCGAATTGTTTGGATATCTGTCAATCTATTAGACGTGATTTGCCCTATTTATATAATGAAAACAGACAATATTGGTTGTTCGAAGGATGAACAGTTCGTAGAACTGTTCGTAGAATGAACAGGCCCTAGCTCAGGTGCATCCAACATCTTAATGGGACAATTCTTGCTAAGGGCATGTATATATACAATAATTATTTCAGATATAGTTGATGAGAGGCTGTCAGGTCATTTTGCTTTCCATTTGTGAAAAAAAGTTGCAACATGCACAGTATTTTGAGCAGAATGTGCACAGATTCTGCCAAAGTTATAGGATAGGTTTAATGCAGCAGATAGGGCATGTACAACCAAGAGGAAAGGTAAGGTGCCAATATTGAGCACTATTGTTAGCCTCACCCAACTGTCCATACATACTGGACGATCCTTCCATAGATGGTAGGTGACAACCTATCAACTTGCCCTCCCTGCGTCAACGAGAAACACAGAGACGAAACAGAACAACCCAAAACATAGTAGGATGGATGAACAAACATGTGAGAAGAAAAGAGAACTGCAGTATAGAGTAAGAGACGAATGGAAAGTCAGAAAGCAAGTAGTGGTCCGTAAATCCAAAATACAGAAGTCCAAAAATGCTAGAAAGCTCCAAAGATGCAACCAATCCTGTTAAGGAATTTCAGAATCTGGACCAGAAAGTGATTTGCCTGGCCCCCTGACATCCAGCCCAAACAGACTAGGAGGGGCAGAATGTGAATGGAGAATACATCTGTCTATCACACCTAGAATAACTGTAGCGGAACCGATTTAATAGAAGATAGATGGCTGGGATGGAAGCAAATTAGGACAGCCAGCATGCAGACTAGTGAAAGACAAAATGGAAACTTAGTACAAAATTATATTTTTTGCTGAAGAACAAGTGCTGATCATGCTGAAGCACAAGGGGTCATAGATATTTCAGCAGGTGAGCATATACCAATGTGGCTTTCTAAGACCATTTTCCAACAGAAAATTTGCTACCAATACTGCCATGTGAACTTACTGCCAAAGAATCATTTGAATCTTGCTGACATTTTTCCATTATCTCATGACAAACCAACTTTCAAGTTCTAACAAGATATAGTAGGAAACTGTTACTTTGTCATGAGATGTGAAGAACCATGATGTAAATCTCAGAGAATGTAAAGCTGATAAATCTGTAGCTCACATAAAAACCAGTAGTTTCACTTATGGACTAAATATATTAAAAACTGTAGAATGTATTAAAATAACGTCTGTCACATAACATATCTCCGGCTAGTTTCTCTATAAAATACATTGCAGCACTTATCATTCCCATGCCAAGCAAGTAACCCTACTGTTGGTACGGATCCTTTTTTACTATGTGTTTAAGGGGCGCAGACATGCACAATACAAATCAAAATAGTTAAGTCTATCAGGTTTCCCAAAGCTACTTTAATATTCTTGGCTAAAGCTCAATAGGACATAGTAGTAACCTGACATAGGACATAGTAAAAGCCTATTCACGTTCACAATGCCAAAAAGGCAGAACTATTTTCCTCAGAAATGTGCGCTCTGAGGACTAAGAGTGAGCACGCACAGACACCATGTGTTTTCTTCATTACGACCCCCCCCCCCCTACTTCTTCTCTGTAAGTAGAGCCCTCCATGCCGATTAACCTCCAATGGAGTATAACGAAACTACTGTAGTTATACAAGGTGTTATTTCAAAAATAAATCAGATATCTTGTTTAAAGCATTATACAAAGTAAGGGAAATTATAAGTCTTAAGAGAAAGAGATAGAGAAGGGCCTTGGGATTCCCAAATGTGAGGCAATGGATAGAAAGTGCTGTAAGATATTGTGGAGAAATGGTTATAAGTCTGCTCCAAAATATTGAAATCTTCTGGCAGGGGACAGGGGATATCGAACTTTGCTCAAACACTAAGGTTAAATCGAGAGGGACATATTGGCGGTAGATTTATCAGAGCATGTACACCAGAAATAGTCACAATTCCTGATGCACGTCCAGGAATTGAGACTATTTTCCCCTTAATGGCACCTCAGCACTGGTGCCCAGGAGATCCGGTGGGCCTGCCAGCTATCTATAACCTGCTCCTGGTACTGGCTTTAGCTATAGTGCAAACCTGAGATACAACTGGCAACCGCTGGATATATCCGAGTCACTGGGAGGGGGAGGGTATACATCACACTTTGAGGCACCATGATCCAGTGTATGATGTATTCCCCCATTATATCCCTGCTTAACTTATCTGTACACCGGGAAGTCCTTTCCTTGGTTTTACTCTATTAAACTTATAGCACTATGGGGATTATTTATCAAGCGCTGTTGCACAATGCCACTTCCCGGGCCAGTTGGCTATATCAAGAGGCTATGGTCTCCCAAAATATTCAACAGTGTGGCAGTTCTATGCTAGGTCCTGACTGCCATTGTTTTGCGGTATAGCCTACGCTAGTTCCTGGCTCCTCCATGTCCCTTTATGCCAATTTGGCCTGGAAGTAGGGTAAAAGGTAAAGTAGTCACAATACCTGGCCATGGCCATTGTGTCCGAACTGCAAGCAGAATGTTATAAAGCAGGAAGAGCCGAGAAGATTGTACATAGTATCCTATATGCAGGCAGCCTGTTATAGAGCAGGAGCTGAGAAGATTGTACATAGTGTCTTATCTACAGGCAGCATGTTATAGAGAAGGAGCTGAGAAGATTGTACATAGTGTCTTATCTACAGGCAGCATGTTATAGAGCAGGAGCTAAGAAGATTGTACATAGTGTCCTATCTGCAGGCAGTATGTTATAGAGCAGGAGTTGAGAAGATTGTACATAGTATCCTATCTGTAGGTAGCAGGAGCTGAGAAGATTTACATAGTTTCCTATCTGCAGGCAGTATGTTATAGAGCAGGAGCTGAGCAGATTTTACATAGTAACATACCTGCAAGTAGCATGTTATAGAGCAGGAGCTGAGCAGATTTTACATAGTAACATACCTGTAGGTAGCATGTTATAGAGCAGGAGCTGAGAAGATTTTACATAGTAACATACCTGCAGGCAGCATTTTATAGAGGAGAAGGAGATGAGCACATCACACGTATTGGCCAATCTACACAAGTGTGTTATAGAGCAGAATGAACTGAGCAGATTGATTAATTGTTGGAATAAAGTCAGTATAAATGGACCACAGCAATCAAGCATTAGCTCTTATCCTGTGGATAGGTAAAAAGTGTAATTTGTAGGGTAACATCTTTATATGGTAAGCACTGCCTATTCTATAGCCTCTGCTTCATACCAAAATGAAAAAGTTTGAGAAAAGAAAATGTGATTTGATTTGAAGGGGACTATAAATGTTCTAGTTATTCAGGTTCCTTTTATCCTACTTTTGACTTTTTTGACCACTTTAGCTTTGTATGCTACTTTATTAAAAGTAGAAAGTTTTATGTAAGTTTTCATGTTAATGTCTTCATGCTGCTTCCTTCTCTGACATGCAAAGTGTTCCTTTGATTCTGCCTTTATGGCGCAGCGATTATCACACATTCTTTCCTCCTATTATACAAGCAGGATATGAAAAAAGGGGGACCAAGTTATGATTGTTACCAGACACAACTGCAAATGAGGTCATGGAAATGATTTCAGGGTATCAATTATGGTTTACAGTTAATTATAGCCCATTGATTCCCACTTCCATCCTTATTTAGCTCCCAGTCCCTGTGGAGTCTGATGTGTTGAAAAAATGTAAGGCAAGTGGCACAGAGCTGTCTGACGACTGACACCGCGATCTTAAGAAGTCGCAATCCTTTCACTGATTGGAGCGATAGACATTGCTTGTGCGCGAGCTTCTATTAACAGCCTCTTGGCAGGTGCTTAATTATAAAAATAGGTACAAAAATATCAGTTTTAGAAAAAAAATGGTAATAATTAAAACTATTTACATATGAATCACCGTGATGTATGACTTTAATAAAGATGAAGCCAACGGAACACAGAGTTGTTTATGCAGACATTAGATATTAAAAAAATAAAAAAATAAAAAAAGAAAGCAACAGTACACAACTAGGAAGCAACTTACTTAAAGGTAACCTGTCACCAGGAGACCCATTTTTAGAACTCCCCCAGTCCCCACACAGAGTATAGTACATACACTGCCAAAGAGTTTTTGTATAAAAAATAGGTTTTATAGAAAAATATATAGGTTAGGCTAAATTCACACTAATGTGTGCCCGCCATACCGTAGCAACGACGGGCACATGTCGGCGCCAGGGAGAGGAGAGAGGGTGAGCGTACAGCGCTGTATTATGGGAAAAGATAGGACATGTCCTATCTTTTCTTCCGAGTATGGAACTGTACTGCTCCCATACAGCGCCATGCCCCCATTGCCGTCTATGGGGGACGTATATACACCGTATATACATTTGGTCGTATATATATCCCCCATACGGCTGTGTGAATGCAGCCTTATTTAGTACCTTTCTATACCATGTGCTCTGAGACTAGACACTGGTCCTCTGGGAGCGGCTGTAGAGGAGCAGTTTCAAACCGTACCTCCATGTGTTCTCTTCAAATATATGTAAACACCCATCACCCGGCTTAGTGAAGCCCCCTGCTCTATAGCCACTCCCAGGGGACAAGTGCCTAGTCACAGAGCACATGGCATTGAAAGGTATTTTATAACATATCTTTTTTTCTGTAAAACCTATTTTTTTTATACAAAAACTCTTTGGCAGAATATGTACTATCCTCTGTAGGGACTGGGGGTACTAAAAATGGGTCTCCCAGTGACAGGTTCCCTTTAAAAGAGAACCTTTCACCACCTCCTTCAGTTCCAAGTGTTTTCACCCTCTAATTTGTGTCGTTCCATTGATATCAGCACATTTAGAATTTAGAATGAGTCTTCACCCCTGGAACTAGAGAACCTCATTGGCATATTGGGTGCTACAAGTAACAGAACAACTCACTGGTGTTAAAAGCAGTCAGAGTTGGTGGAAGTCGTGAAAGGTCTTCTTTAAAATTTTCACCAATGGAAAGTTTTACCATTTGTACCATGTTAACAATTCAAACTAGTTAAAAAAAATAGTTTTTATTTCATTACTGTAATTTTCCTTATTCGGCTTTCTGTGCATCGCTCAACCATCTTGGTAGATATACTTTTCAACTATCTTGTAGCCATTGATAGCAAAAGACTGGACTGGTGGTGCTATCTATATAGAGGTCAATGTATAAGGAAGGGGTGCATGAGATAAGCTGTGACATCATCTATTGTCAGTAATGATGTAATGATGAGTCAGTGTTATCTATATAGAGGTCAATGTACAATAAGGGGGTGCAGGAGATAAGCCGTGACATCATCTACTGTCAGTAGTGATGTAATGATGGGTCAGTGCTATCTATATAGAGGTCATTGTACAGGGAGAGGGAGGAGATAAGCTATGACATCATCTATTGTCACTAGTGATGTAATGATGGGTCAGTGTTATCTATATAGAGGTCATCGTATAGGGAGGGGGAGGAGATAAGCTGTGACATCATCTATTGTCACTAGTGATGTAATGATGGGTCACTGTTATCTATATAGAGGTCATTGTACAGGGAGGGGAGGAGATAAGCTGTGACATCATCTATTGTCAGTAGTGATGTAATGATGGGTCAGTGTTATCTATATAGAGGTCATTGTACAGGGAGAAGGAAGAGATAAGCTGTGACATCATCTATTGTCAGTAGTGATGTAATGATGGGTCAGTGTTATCTATATGTAGAGGTCATTGTACAGAGAGGGGGAGGAGATAAGCTGTGACATCTATTGTCAGTAGTGATGTAATGATGGGTCAGTGTTATCTATATAGTGGTCATTGTACAGGGAGGGGAGGAGATAAGCTGTGACATCATCTATTGTCAGTAGTGATGTAATGATGGGTCAGTGTTATCTATATAGAGGTCATTGTACAGGGAGAAGGAAGAGATAAGCTGTGACATCATCTATTGTCACTAGTGATGTAATGATGGGTCAGTGTTATCTATATAGTGGTCATTGTACAGGGAGGGGGAGGAGATAAGCTGTGACATCATCTATTGTCAGTAGTGATGTAATGATGGGTCAGTGTTATCTATATAGAGGTCATTGTACAGGGAGGAGGAGGAGATAAGCTGTGACATCATCTATTGTCAGTAGTGATGTAATGATGGGTCAGTGTTATCTATATAGAGGTCATTGTACAGGGAGGGGGAGGAGATAAGCTATGACATCATATATTGTCAGTAGTGATGTAATGATGGGTCAGTGTTATCTATATAAAGGTCATTGTACAGGGAGAAGGAAGAGATAAGCTGTGACATCATCTATTGTCAGTAGTGATGTAATGATGGGTCAGTGTTATCTATATGTAGAGGTCATTGTACAGGAAGGAGATAAGCTGTGACATCATCTATTGTATGTAGTGATGTAACAAAGTGAGAGGATTTGGGGAAAAAAAGAATCCTACCAGATTAGCAAGTATCAGTCTATTGTTAAACTTAATTGTCAGAGTAAAATTGCAGAAAATTGCTTTCTTGTAGTGCAATATCATTTTCTGGACAACTTTGGTGACCACAAACATAACTTTACATTAAAGGGGTATTCTCGTCTGGGCACTCACATTCAGTTTCACTAATCTTCCATATATAAACATTTCTTCAATTAGATGTTACTAAAAAAAATGTTCCTGTGTGAAGATAATTTCTCATAAATGTAGTCATTTTGTCCCTTAGAAACCAGATAGCTTCCTCGGATACGACCACGTCACACTCTAGCAGCGGTGGCCAGACTTGCGCTGTATAGTCCTGCCGGACCATCAGGATTCAGCAATCATTACCACAGGACGGCTGCGGGACCTGCAGTAACTCCCGGACATTTCATATACAAAAACCTTTTTATTTCTTTGTGCAATCACTGCAGTAGAGGTGGCCGTATCCGAGGAAACCATCTCGTTTCTAAGGGACAAAATGACTACATTTATGAGAAATTATATTCACACAGGAACATTTTTTTTAATAACATCTAATTGAAGAAATGTTTATATATGGCAGATTAATGAAACTGAATGTGAATGCCCAGACGAGAATACCCCTTTAAGGAATTGTGGGGGGTCCATTAGCAACTACAGTGATTGTCAGTTAATGATTTTCTGGTGCCCGTACAAAATACTGTAACATAAGCCATGCCCACATTTTCATAGTTTCCATTGATGGTCACTGTTTTCTCAATAAAAAATTTAAAAAAGTGAATTTAATCCCTTCATATTGAAGTACCAGACATGATCTATTATTACACTAGATCCCCTGGAAACAAAGAAGCCTGTTTTACTTAATGGTAACAGTCTCAAGCGCATGCAGCTGCAGAGTCCCATCTTGGCAAAGTGATTTCATGTGAGACATTTTACGGGTAAAAAGAATTTGTGTCTGAGCTTATGTCTCTACCTCTGGCTGTCCTTCTGCCCTTCTCCTGTGACATATTTTTCTAGCTCATGGCTATTTTTTTTCTACCTGCACCATATGAAAACAAGCTGCTGAGGAATATCAGAAAGGGGTAAACTCGGAGGTTGCTAGCCAGCTACAAATCGTCTCTGTTTCTGTAATGTTACTATGCTTCACAATTTTTTCTATAAATTAGTTCCCACCAAATCAGACCCAGACTCATTTCGAACTTCTAATGAAATTCTGGGTCGGGTCCGGTTTGGCACAACGGCCCGCCAGCAGCGACATTCAAATGGCTGTCACCATGCACACTAACACTGGATACAAAAACCCTCAATTTTGGGCAGGATCACTGCTCCCTGAGGATGTCCTCGGGAGCGACAACCCTATCCTGCAATGTTCACTGCCATAGCCATTTAGTTGTCACAGCGGCAGTTAAACAGTTAACTTGAGCTATAGGTGCCAGCACCCAAACGGGTCTTTTTAAATGCAGGTTCACAAATTGTAATGGGTTCGCTCATTACTATTCGCGACCGCTGTCACCACTTAACTTTTTGTATTTGTCAAATGTGGCTGCAAATGATATACAAAAATTTCAGCTATAATAATAATCTGAATTTATATAGCGCATCTAATTCCGTAGCGCTTTACAGATTCTGGGGAACCTATACAAATGTATAAAAGACATTACAGAGTCATATGAAACAGTACAATGAGGGCCCAGCTTGAAATAGCTTACAGTCAATGAGGATGAGGGGGTGACACAAGAGCTTACAGTCTATGAGGATGAGGGGGTGACACAAGAGCTTACAGTCTATGACGATGAGGGGTGACACAAGAGCTTATAGTGTATGAGGATGAGGGGGTGACACAAGAGCTTACAGTCAATGAGGATGAGGGGATGACACAAGAGCTTACAGTCTATGAGGATGAGGGGGTGACACAAGAGCTTACAGTCTATGAGGATGAGGGGGTGACACAAGAGCTTACAGTCTATGCGGATGAGGGGGTGATACAAGAGCTTACAGTCTATGAGGATGAGGGGTGACACAAGAGCTTACAGTCAATGAGGATGAGGGGATGACACAAGAGATTTCAGTCAATGCGGATGAGGGGATGACACAAGAGCTTACAGTCTATGAGGATGAGGGGTGACACAAGAGTTAACAGTCTATGAGGATGAGAGTGTGACACAAGAGCTTACAGTCTATGAGGATGAAGGGATGACACAAGAGCTTACAGTCTATGAGGATGAAGGGGATGACACAAGAGCTTACAGTCTATGAGGATGAGGGGGTGACACAAGAGCTTACAGTCTATGAGGATGAGGGGGTGACACAAGAACTTACAGTCTATGAGGGGATGACACAAGAGCTTACAGTCTATGAGGATGATGGGGTGACACAAGAGCTTACAGTCTATGGGGCACATGTAAGATAATTTCAGCTAGGCAAATTGTCTTTTTTTGCGACTTTTCTCGTTTTTGCGACTTTGTTAGCGTTCTTCAAGTGCACCTCGATCTGTGGATAGGGTCCAACTTGTTTTGTTGGAAAACCCTCTTTAAACTGTTGCTTTTTACTTGAAAAAGTTCCCTCTGTTTGTAAGCACTCTATATAATATAGGAGTTTCACTTTTTGAATCGAATTACTGAAAAAATTACTTTTTGTTAATATTCTAATTTATTGAGATGCACCTGTATGACAAAACCAAAGCAAGTCACTACATCCAAATATACCAGGAGGAGAAGAATGTCAAACAAGTGGATACAGAGAAGTAACTTACTTCTTCTCTTCCCTATGCTTTCTAAGGGCACATAATCCAGATAGTTACAATACAATTGCCTTGTGACACATTCTATCAGTGAAAGTGTTAAAGTCAGCATTGTTATCTATGGTAAGTTAAAATGTAGAAAATTGCATGACAGATTTATCAGCTGTCAGCTAACAAAATGTTAATAGCTAAATGCATAAAACCTTATGTGACTTTTTTTCCTTCATCTATCCTGCTATTCTGAGCTGCTAGTCTTGGCTTGGTCTATGCAAAAGATCAGTTTTACAAATAAAACCACCGTTTAATTGTGCTCCGGCCAGACGATGGATTGAATGGGATTGTAAAAGCCGATGAAAGATGATGTGCGGTCATAGTGAGAGATTATGTCAACACACTCAGCAAAAGAACCGGCTCAGCTCGTATATAGGGGTTTAAAGCCAACGTTCTCTCCACAGGGATCACTTTCTTTGGTTTGCCTTTGTATATATCGGTGTTAACCATTGGGATGCCCCCATGTCTACTAGAGAGAATCAGTAAGAATCCCTCCTCTATTAGTGCTGTGTCTTTTCTGATATTTACACCAGGACACGTCTTTATAACCATTACATTTTATATTCTCGTGCTAAAAAGTTTTAGACCAAACTACTGTATGTTCAAAACAGTTCTAACTATTTTCTCTACATCTCAGTAACTCACGGTCGTAGCTCAATTTCAAATTTCAAGCGTAAAGACAATTCCATAAACCTAATAAAAAAAGAGAAAAAAATAGTTTTTTACTGTGACTGAAGCTCCAAAGATTTTCTATGCGTCTTCTCTTGACCCAATCTCCTTCAACCTCTGTTGTTTGGTAATCTATAACTCTTGCCGATGATCAGCACAGCTCCACAGATCCTTCTGATCCTTCCTTCTATTCACACCAACACCATCGCGTTTTCACTCTTCCTTCATTCCCTTTAATTCCTGATAGCGAATTACTGGAAGAATATGTTTATTTTGTGCTTATAATGTATTTGTATAAATTTTAACCATAATAGAGCGTACTACACTATCCATACGCATAATTCTTCCAGTAATTCGCCATTAGGAATTAAAGGGAATGAAGATAGAGTGAAAACGCGATGGTGGTGGTCTGAATGGTGGCCTATTTTTATCAGAAGGATCTGTGGAGTTTTGCTGATCATCGACAAGAGTTATAGACTACTAAACAACGGAGGTTGAAGGAGATTGGATCAAGAGAAGACGCATAGAAAATCTTTGGAGCTCCGGTCACAGTAAAAAACTATTTTTTTCTCTTTTTTATTGTTTTTATGCGGGACCTTTCTGGACCGGTCCTTAACTGTGGGTAGCTTCTAAGGGCTAAGTGTGCAACAACGCAAGATAACTTGTAGAGTGATACAGTATCAGCTAAATAGATGAAACTCAAAAAAGATTCACATTGCTGAAAATGTTATTGTTAGAGACAGGGATTTTAGGGACTTCATAATTGTCCAAATGACTGGACTTTACCACACAGACTGTCTAGAGGGGGGAGCACAGATTATGATCTCAGCTGCTGATGATGAAAAGTAACGAGGTCAGGGAAGTTAGAATTCTGAGGGCACTTTCACATAATATGGCATGCTGACAGCAATGTAATTAAATCTCCTTTTTGTAAACGCATGCATTAATGCTACATGTGAACGCACCTTTACAGAGACTTTGCCAAATAAAGCCATCTTGCAGGTGTGTGGAGACTTAATGCTATTGATTCTCCACAGGAGGATTCTGGGTAAAATGCAAATATACTTTTCAGGTTGGCATAAGGAAAGCCCAATTACATGATGTGGGATAGTAGCCAAGCAAGAGGAAAAATAATTATTTTTTCTGCAATGTCACTAGAAAGGGTATCTGACTTTTTAATAAACTTTGTAGAAACACAGGGGGAGATTCATTGGGGGCAAATGTGCACCACATTTTGACACAATCTCCTTAATTTTTTGTTGCAATAACTAATTTCCATATTACCATGCTTGCTTTCTTTAAGACCACTCCCTTTAATTAGGCCACACACCCCTTGCCAGATGTATTGAAAAACCCTCATAAATGCGTTGTTATTTTGTGGGGCAGGAGAAATAATGAATCCCCCCCCATTATGTCTTCTCCGCCACTTTTCAAATCTTCTTCTCTCTGCCAATTTTGCTTTTTTTCCCACACCTCTTAGAGAATGTTGGGAGGTGGAGCTATAGTCTCTAGCTGGGACTATAGCAAAAAACTTTAGTTTGCAACTGGTCAAGTTTGCGCCCATTTTTTACTAAGAAGCTGGAGCTTCCTTGTAGATACAGGCGCAGGACCGCCAGTGGGAAAGAATTATATTAAGACTTGTGCACCAAAAACACAGACCCTTCCAAATTGTTCAATGCCTGCCTAGGTGACTTCAACTTCTTCAACTTCTTCAACTGCTTCCCCTTACTTCTGCATAGGGCTCCCATTTAATGGGGCACATCATTAAAGGAAACCTACCACTTGAAGTGGCAGGTATAAGAGGGAACTACCGAGCACCAGCTCAGGGTGAGCTGGTGCCGGAGCTTATTTTTGTTAGTGTTTTAAACCGCAGTATCGCGGTTTAAAACACTTTTTAAAATGTATGGCTGAAGCTGCTTCGGCGCAGGGAGGTACGCGCTCGGCGCACCATGCGCGCGACCGTGCACGCGGCTACATAGGAAGTGAATGAGAGCCGCAGGCACGGTCGCGCGCATGGTGCGCCGAGCGCGTACCTCCCTGCGCCGAAGCAGCTTCGGCCATAAAGTTTAAAAAGTGTTTTAAACCGCGATACTGCGGTTTAAAACACTAACAAAAAACAGCTCCGGCACCAGCTCACCCTGAGCTGGTGCTCGGTAGTTCCTTCTTATACCTGCCACTTCAAGTGGTAGGTTTCCTTTAAGCTTCTGTCGCTCTTTTAACAAGCTTGAATGAAGCAGACTGTAAAACAGTTAAGTAATTACAGATGGAGCACGATGAGATCCTAAGTATAGAAGGACACACTTTACTCTTGTGTTCACATATTCTATAAAGCATGTTAAAACTTAGTCACTATTTAAAGGGGCATCCTCATTTCAGTAAATTAATTTTATTGTTTGATTGATGAAAAATCATACATTTTTCCAATACACTTTCCGTAGGAATTCCTCACGGTTTTCTAGATCTCTGCTTGCTGTCCAGCTAAAGAGTGTATATATGTAAATCTGACCATAGTCACATGTTCATGGCTCGTTAGTATCAGAGTAATTAAAGTTGTGTTATAACGAGACATGCACCTGTGTATCCATGAATAGCTTGATTTCGGTTCACTGGAAATAAACAAAGAAGCTTTCTACAGAATGACAGCAAGCAGAGATCTAGAAAACCGTAAGGAATTGGTTTTGAAAGTATATTGAAAAATTGAAAAACTTTTTATTATGCAAACAATAACATTGATTTGTTGAAGTGGGAACACCCCTTTAATGACTAAATCTCGTGTAAATAGTTTGTAAATAGCTTGTTTTTTATACAACAAACTGCAGATATACCCTTAAAACCTGAACCATGTACATAGACAAGCGTTCTGATTCTATTGAAATATATTTCTAGGCTCCTCTAAAGAGCTGTTGTACAGTGTAAGGAATTGTTTTGTTTACAAGTGAAGAAAATGTCACAAAAAAAGCTTCAATTTCTTGAACAGTTGAACAATTATCATGAGTTATATGTTCTGAGATTTAAGAAAAGGTCAGTTGACAGCTCAGCGTAGCACAAACTTTATATGAAAGCATTTTGTATTCTATTGTGAGAAAACAATAGCCATGTATTGATCAGAAAGTCATTAGATTCTGACTGCGGATCTTACTGTAGTCTTTATGACGAGGGCAAGAGATTCTTTCTATACTAAATACCCAATGGAAATACACAGAAATGGTGTCAAAACCAATCATAAGTAGTACTTCTAGCAAAATGCAAGTCAACTTTTCACTTCAATATTTTGTACAGCAATCAATAAATCAAAAAAATAACTTATGATGCAGTGATGTCTCCACCTACATTGACGTGTCTCTGCCCACACTACTGGGAGGAGCCGCAAAGAGAAGAGGAGCTGCAGGAACTGCCAGAGGGGAAGTACTAAGTTTATTAATTTTAATGGCGCCATGTTGGGCATTTCATGAGTGGGGGCTGTGCTGGGCATTTTAAATGATAAGTGTAGTCCATACTGGGCTTATTATAAATAAGTGGGGGCCATGCTGGGCATTTTATTAACCCCTTAAGGACGCAGCCTGTTTGCAGGTTAAGGCTCGCAACTTTTTTTTGAAATTTGACCTGCGTCTCTTTATATGGTTATAACTTTTGAACACTGTTACTTATCAAAGCGATTCTGAGATTGTTTTTTCCCCACATGTTGTACTTCATTTTAGTGGTAAATTTTGGCTGATACGTTTTGCGTTTATTTACAAAAAAAAGAAAAAAATGATGAATTTTTAGAAAAATTTGCCATTTTCGAAATTCAAAATCACCGCGTTTTCAGGCAGATAAATTTACCACCTAAATAACTTGCAGAATAACATTTCCCATTTGTCTACTTTACATTTTCATAATTTTTGAAATGTTTGGATAATTTATTTTGACGTCACGCGGCCTACAAATCGAATAGCGATTTTCCGTATTTTCGGAATTGACTATTTTGGGGATAAATACTGTTTGAAATCAAATTTTACATATTTAGCAACAAAATCCCCTATATAACCAACCCATTTTCAAATCTGCACCCCTCAAGCTATCAGAAACAGCATTTACAAAGATTGTTAACCCCTTGAGATCTTCATAGTAATTCAATCAAAATGGCGGTGAAATTTAGAATGGTCAAATTTTGTCGGTTATACGTTCATCTAGCCCTAAAATTTACACATTTCCAAAAGATAAAAAGAGAAAACTCACCATAAAATTTGTTCTACAATTTCTCCTGAGTGCAGCGACCCCCCACATGTGGACATTACTTGTGTTATGGGGGCACAGCAAGGCGCAGAAGGGAAGGAGCACCCTGCAGCTGCCAGGATTTTAGTTTTCTGGTTGCCCCCTTTTGAAGGCTATAACATTTTCGCTTTTCCGTTATTTGGGCCATGTGACAGCATTTTTTTTGCGGGACGAGATGCTTTTTCCAGTGTTACCATTTTGGGGTTGGTATCACCTATTGTTGAAAATTTTGGAACTTTTTTTGAGGTCATGAGTAGAAAAGCATCAATTCTGTACTGGATTTTTTACTTTTTTTTTTTTTTGTGTTCACCGTATAGCCTAATAATCCTGTTATCTTTATTCTATGGGTCGATACGATTACGGGGATACCAGACATGAATATTTTTTCTTATGTTTTACTAAATTTGCCAAATAAAACCCTAATGTGGGGAAAAATCTATCATTTTTGCATCGCCGTATTCCAAGTGGCATAACATTGTTACGTTTTTGGCTACAGAGCTGGTTGATGGCTTGTTTTTTGCGGGACATGTTGTTCTTTGCAACAATATCATTCTGGAGTACATATGTTTTGTTGATCACTTTTTATTGCATTTTTAGTGGGATATAATAGGTAAAAATCATAATTTTTGGCGGTTTTTTAACGTTTTTTTTTACGGCGTTCATCATATGGGTTCAATAGTTATTTAGTTTTATTCTATGGATTGTTACGGACGCGGTGATACTATATATGTGGGGTTTGTGTTATGATTTAGACTTTTTTGAGTGTTATATGTCTCTTTATATGTTTTGGGGCTTAGGGGCATTTTTAGTGATTTATAAAGTAATTTTTTATTGAAAAACATTTTTTTTACATTTTTTTACATGATCCACCATGGTATATGAACAAGCAATCATCTGATTGCTTGTTCTTGATAATACTCTGCAATACTAATGTATTGCAGGGTATTATCAGTGCCAGCCTATGCAGATGCATAGGCTGACACTTTGCCTTTAAGATGACGTCACAGACGCCACCTTAAAGGTAAACCCTCCAGGCTTCTCTGGGGTCCCGATCGGACCCCAGAGGTGCCAAAACAGCGATCGCCCCCCCCGAAAACGGTGCGGGGGGGGCGATCGTGGGGTAAAGACCCCCAGAAGGCATGTTAAATGCCGCGGTCGCGTTGACCGCGGCATTTAACGGGTTAAACACCCGCGATCGGAGCCCACTCCGACCGCGGGTGTTAGCCGGGGATGTCAACGGTAGATTACCGTTGAAATCCCGCGGCTAACGATGCTATACAGCGCTGAACCGGCATCGTCTCTGCGCAGTAGCTGTACTGCGCTGAGCGCTATTCGCGGGACTCAGCGCAGTACAGCTACGGCGCAGAGCGCTAAGGGGTTAATGAGTAAGGGCAATAGTAGGTGTCATAAATTATGGATTGGAATGCCCCCTGTCTGCCAGTCATGTCTTAAGGGGAGATTCACTTTGCCTTATGAGATAACATTATTAGCGCCTGGTCTGTAGATGACCAACTGCTCCCACCCCTTCTCTGTCAGTTTCCTCTCCTAATCAATAGAAGGGGTAATTGGTTTCCTCTGTCCCTTCAAAAGAATATTAACTGACCCAGAAATCATGACTCCCGTGTCCATGTGTCTTAAATGGATACTTAAGGATATGGCACAATTATACTTCAAAGAAAACACGTTCATGAAGCAAATATTGCAATTTCTGGTCAACAAATCTGGATCAGCATCCTCTATTAGTCCTGGGGTGTCGATCGCCAAGGATTTCAGAGGAAGACAAGAAAATGGCCATTGGGCCAACATTTCATAATGGTGTTTGGTATTGTTATATTTGTTAGTTCATGCTGGGATATGTGGTGGAAATGTTCATGAGTATTAGTAGTGTTGCTAGTATCAATGGATGGTGACCTGCACCAAACAACTGCATGGACCACAATAACCACTATAAATAACTAAAATACAAATACGATACCTGTGCCAACAAAGAATAACGGGATACACATAAAAAACATACAGCCGCTATGACTAAAAAATGCCTTTGATTCTTTGTTGGTGCAGGTATCGTATCTGTATTTTAGTTATTTGCATGTGAATGATGCATGGTATGGCATATGTTCTGCCCAGGACGCACAGAGAGTGTGATGGTGATAGTGGCATTGAAGAGAAGAGATATGAACAGCTCTGTTCCTTGTCAAATTTTAAAATTAAAAATCTCAGACAATCTTTGAAATTCTGTATTTCATCCACAGATCTTTGTTTCTGTGTGAGACTCCACAAGTGGATCATTGACATTCATGTACTGAAGCTTACAGCTTGAGGCCCACAGTGTGTATTGTTCCATGTGAATGCATGTAATTTCTGAGTATACGCCATCTAGGTTTACCTCTTATATGATCTCATACAGTGTCAGATATAAACATGGAATTAGTGGTAAAAATGTTCACATTTTATCATTCAAGTGTCTAAAAGTGTAGTACAACATTAACCTCACAAAGGACATGAAATGTATTGCAAACAAATAGAAGCATTTGTAATCTGCTTCATCCCACCAGGGCCTCTTAACACCACTCATAGATGCAATGAATACACATGTGGCATGGGTAGCCATAAAAAAATTCCATAATTTGCTATAATCAAAGAGCACACTGTGCTTTAAACAATGGCATAACCCAAGGGAAACCCATTAGAGTTTGTGGAATTTCGGAAAGGCTTTAATTGCTTGTTAGTTTGTCTGAGAAGGCAAGCAGCAGGTCTTAAAAATGAATCATAAGCTTTCCAAACGTGTGGACAAGTATGTGTTCTATGTGTTAATTGGTATCAACCAATCCACTTTAGGGGCATTTTATTTGCTTAGAATTAGCACCTTCCCTGCTGGATCAGTCAACAACTCATTGTTCTGTTATGTTTTTCCCATATCTCCACAGTGAGAAATATTTCATAATTGAAAGTAAAGCCCGTGAGACGCTTGTTTGGGCAGACAATACCCTATGTAATCTCTCAGAGGGAACTGTAATCCTTCGGAGGTATTTATTGATGAGGTTCGTTAATGGTATGATACTTGACTGTAGAGTTCTTACCACATGTCTACAGTGAGGTCTGCGGCCACAGAGACATTATAAGGCTAACAGGAGAACATCTAAGGACTCATCATTATGTTGGCCTCTAGAGATTGAGTGAAACATTCATGTACTATACCTAGGATTTGGTAGATCCAAATCTTGGACTTGGTTTGCAGTAAATAAATGGATTCATATAAGCTCCATAAAAGTCAACTGTGTCTAAAAAGTGTAGATATAGTATACAAGTCAGTATATATATAAATATATATACAAAAATGTTTTATCACTGTATAACACCCACGTATTGGATAATGTCCCAATATAAACATGTACTCTAACAGCAAGCCAGATGTCATGTCCTCCGACCTATAATGGCCGAATTTTGCTTCTTGCTAAGAGCAAATATAATATATATTTTTTTTAAAAATCTTTATTGAACAATTTTTACATAATTTACACAATTTTTACATAATACATAGATGTTGTCACGGGTGCTCCCGCGATCGCTGTCTCGGATCGTGGGCGCACCCGTGTTCCTGCTGCTGTCCCCGGTCCTGGGCCCTGCTCACCTTCCCTGGCTCCTGGGATGTCCTCTCTGGCTCCCACGGCTCACCACACGCGTCCCCATCTCCTAGGGCGTACGCGCGCCGCCACTCTAAGATTTAAAGGGCCAGCGCGCCAATAATTGGAGCTGGTCTGCTATAAGTTTCTGCCCCTTCCTTTCTGGACCTCCCATTGCTGACCCCGGATTGGACTTGACCCTGCATCTCTGCCGCCTGCCTTGACCCTGTGCCTGGACCCGACCACAAGACAGTCTCCTGTTAAGATACCTAGACCTCGGCTGCCACCGCGGGCTAGTCGCACCTGTGGAACGACCTGGTGGTATCCTGCCGCAGCAAGTCCAACCCGCTTTGAAGCGGGCTCTGGTGAAGACCAGGTGCCACTTAGACTCCGGTCCCAGGTGTCGGCTAGTACCACCTCCCGCGGTGGTCCAGGGGATTCACACACCCCGAATCCTGACAGATGTTGTTATGGATTGTTGTTTCTTTTAATTTTTTTTTATCATAGCAGTGAGGAATTGGTTAGCATTTTCATGATGATGTCACAAACATTTTTATTTTGTTACTTAAAGAGGACCTGTCACTCATAAAAAAGGCACTAGGAGCTGCTTACGAAAGTAAGCAGCTCCTAGCGCTACCCCATTTTTAGCAGTGATAAACTGCTAGCTTTATCGGGACCCTCCAATAAAGCTAGCAGACACTGCCGCACTGTACAATAGGAACGCCGGACCGCACTCAAAGCAGTCCAGCGTATTCATGAGGGGCACTGTTTCTACCTCGAACCACCCCTCGAACTCCATAGGACGGAAGTGACTGCAGGGCTTCATGCGGCAGACATCGCCTCCTAATCCCACCCCCTCAAAGCGGTCCGGCGATCCTATTGTACTGCGCAGAAATATCTTCTAGCTTTATGAGAGGGTTCCGATGAAGCTAGCAGTTTATCACTGATAAAAATGGGGAAGAGCTAGGAGCTGCTTACTTTAGTATTAGTCTTTAATGGTGCTTTTCAGCTTTAACTTTATTAATTGTCTATGGAATAGATCATTCCAATCCCCTTGCTACTACCAGGGTTTACTTGGCTTCCACAAGTCTTTTATTAACCCATTCCATCACCTAGACATACAGTAATTGCACATCCAAGTGAGCAGTTTTTTTCGACACCAGGATGTGCAGTACAGTCTGGGTGATCATCTGATTAAATGGTCATGATCAGTTTTATTACTAGGAGCTTGGTAGTCTGTCAAATTCCAGCCTCCTGTGATAAACACATAGAAATATTAATTCAACACAAAAAAGAACAGGTACTCTTTGTTGGTTGAAATGATAAAATACAATGAAAAAGAGTTTAGGATTAAATGTTGTAAATCATTAAAAAAAAAACTTTACATGTTTAGTGTCAGCACAGCAAATGAAGGCTACTATGAGCCCTAGACATAGAAACTGTCGGCCATCCATCGGTCTCAGGTTTATTTAAAAACATAAATACAGTCTAATTCCCCTGATTTCCTTGCTACTTAGGTTATAATTAGAGATGAGCGAGCACTAAAATGCTCGGGTACTCGTTATTCGAGACGAACTTTTCCCGATGCTCGAGTGCTCGTTTCGAGTAACGAGCCCCATTGAAGTCAATGGGAGACTCGAGCATTTTTCAAGGGGACCAAGGCTCTGCACAGGGAAGCTTGGCCAAACACCTGGGAACCTCAGAAAAGGATGAAAACACCACGGAAATGGACAGGAAACAGCAGGGGCAGCATGCATGGATGCCTCTGAGGCTGCTTAATCGCACCATTATGCCAAAATTATGGGGAACAGCATGGCCATGACAGAGTGACCGAATGAGGCTAGATAGCATCTAAAACATGCAATAATTGACCATGACACTATAGGGGACGACATGCAGAGGCAGCGGTAGCAGTGGCAGGCTAGAGAGTGTCATGGCGACATACCCTAAATGGACTCAGGCTTCAAACCAATGGGTGGCAGAGAGGGACCAAAGGAGGTGAGCAAGAAGCGCTCAAATAATATCGGTACATGATAAAAGTTTGCCAGTATATTTTGTGGATTACACAGCAGGGTGGCGACAAAGTTAACATGGAAGCCATGAAAACAATCCAAAATTCTGCCTGACACAGCTCGTTTGATAAGGGGACCATGTATGGAGGCAGTGAACTAGTAGTAGATTAAAGGTGCTGCAGTTAAAACTATGTTAGTTGGATCTTGGCATGGAGCTGGCGCTCCGCTGCCAGGCGAGCTTTCGCCAATCCAAGCCCCTGTCTCTAGGCTACTCCCCAAACAGCACTTCTAAGAACCTTTTGTATAAGATCAAGTGTAGTAGCGTTCTTATAAGTTTAGGATATGGCGGGTGAGGGGAATGTAAACAGATGCGCAAGAAGCGCTGAAATAATATCCGTAAATGGTAAAAGTTTGCCAGTGTATTTTGTGGATAACACAGCAGGGTGGCGACAAAGTTAACAACTTTGATGTGGAATCCATGAAAACAACCCAAATTTCGGCCTGACACACCTCGCTTGATAAAGGGATGATGTATGGAGGCAGCTATATGGACGACTTTTGGAGGTAGCAATGGAGACAACGTGTGGAGGCTGCTATGGAGACAATTCAATTTGGATAGTGCCTGTATGTGGCAGTCCAAAAAAGTTTTCAAACCAGAGGAGCAGGTAGGTGGCCCTCCAGAAAAATGGAATAGATTGAGTGCCTGTATGTGGCAGTCCAAAAAAGTTTTCAAACCAGAGGAGCAGGTAGGTGGCCCTCCAGTAAAATGGAATAGATTGAGTGCCTGTATGTGGCAGTCCAAAAAAGTTTTCAAACCAGAGGAGCAGGTAGGTGGCCCTCCATAAAAATGGAATAGATTGAGTGCCTGTATGTGGCAGTCCAAAAAAGTTTTCAAACCAGAGGAGCAGGTAGGTGGCCCTCCAGTAAAATGGAATAGATTGAGTGCCTGTATGTGGCAGTCCAAAAAAGTTTTCAAACCAGAGGAGCAGGTAGGTGGCCCTCCAGAAAAATGGAATAGATTGAGTGCCTGTATGTGGCAGTCCAAAAAAGTTTTCAAACCAGAGGAGCAGGTAGGTGGCCCTCCATAAAAATGGAATAGATTGAGTGCCTGTATGTGGCAGTCCAAAAAAGTTTTCAAACCAGAGGAGCAGGTAGGTGGCCCTCCAGAAAAATGGAATAGATTGAGTGCCTGTATGTGGCAGTCCAAAAAAGTTTTCAAACCAGAGGAGCAGGTAGGTGGCCCTCCAGAAAAATGGAATAGATTGAGTGCCTGTATGTGGCACTCCCAAAAATTGTTTAAAACAGAGGACCGGGTCGGTGGCCCTCCATAAAAATTAAATGCATAAAGTACTATAGCTAGAGCCAGTGGGCCCTGTCAAAAAATAGCCAGTTTCCTCTGCTTTACTGTACAAAGAGGAGGAGAAGGAGGAAAATGAGGAGGAGGAGGAGTGGATAAATTATTCAGGTTGAGCTTCCTTCACCTGGTGGAGATTGGAAATTAGGAGAAATCCAGGCTTTATTCATCTTAATAAGCGTCAGCCTGTCAGCGCTGTCAGTCGACAGGCGTGTACGCTTATCGGTGATGATGCCACCAGCTGCACTGAAAACCCGCTCGGACAAGACGCTAGCGGCAGGGCAGGCAAGAACCTCCAAGGCGTACAGCGCCAGTTCGTGCCACATGTCCAGCTTTGAAACCCAGTAGTTGTAGGGAGCTGTGTGATCATTTAGGACGATGGTATGGTCAGCTACGTACTCCCTCACCATCTTTCTGTAAAGATCAGCCCTACTCTGCCGAGACTGGGGACAGGTGACAGTGTCTTGCTGGGGTGACATAAAGCTGGCAAAAGCCTTGTAAAGCGTACCCTTGCCAGTGCTGGACAAGCTGCCTGCTCGCCTACTCTCCCTCGCTACTTGTCCCGCAGAACTACGCACTCTGCCGCTAGCGCTGTCAGAAGGGAAATACTGTTTCAGCTTGTGAACCAGGGCCTGCTGGTATTCATGCATTCTCACACTCCTTTCCTCTCCAGGGATGAGAGTGGAAAGATTTTGCTTGTACCGTGGGTCCAGGAGAGTGAACACCCAGTAATCGGTGCTGGAATAAATTCTTTGAACGCGAGGGTCACGGGATAGGCAGCCTAGCATGAAATCTGCCATATGCGCCAGAGTACCAACGCGTAAGAATTCACTCCCCTCACTGGCCTGACTGTCCATTTCCTCCTCCTCCAACTCCTCCAACTCCTCTTCTTCTGCCCATACACGCTGAACAGTGGAGGACTCAACAATGGTCCCCTCTTGTGTCTCGCCAACATTCTCCTCCTCTTCCTCCTCATCCTCCTCCACCTCCTCCGATATGCGCTGAGAAACAGACCTAAGGGTGCTTTGGCTATCAACAAGGGAATCTTCTTCCCCCGTCTCTTGTGAGGAGCGCAAAGCTTCCGACTTCATGCTGATCAGAGAGTTTTTCAACAGGCCAAGCAGCGGGATGGTGAGGCTGATGATGGCGGCATCGCCACTGACCATCTGTGTTGACTCCTCAAAGTTACTCAGCACCTGACAGATATCAGACATCCACGTCCACTCCTCATTGTAGACTTGAGGAAGCTGACTGACCTGACTACCAGTTCTGGTGGAAGTTGACATCTGGCAGTCTACAATGGCTCGGCGCTGCTGGTAAACTCTGGATAACATGGTCAGTGTTGAATTCCACCTCGTGGGCACGTCGCACAACAGTCGGTGAGCGGGCAGTTGGAGGCGGCGCTGCGCTTCCCTGAGAGTGGCAGCATCTGTGCTGGACTTCCTGAAATGCGCACAGATGCGGCGCACCTTCGTGAGCAAATCTGACAGATTGGGGTATGTCTTGAGGAAACGCTGAACTATCAGATTTAACACATGGGCCAGGCATGGCACATGTGTCAGTCTGCCGAGTTGCAGAGCCGCCACCAGGTTACGGCCGTTGTCACACACAACCATGCCTGGCTTCAGGTTCAGCGGTGCCAGCCACAGATCAGTCTGCGCCGTGATGCCCTGTAATAGCTCTTGGGCGGTGTGCCTTTTATCGCCTAGGCTCAGCAGTTTTAGCACCGCCTGCTGTCGCTTAGCAACGGCACTGCTGCTGTGCCTAGAGCTACCGACTGATGGCGCCGTGCCCACGGATGGTAGTTCGGAGGAGGAGGTGGAGGAGGGGTGGGAGGAGGAGGAGGCATAGTAGGCCTGAAACACCTGGACTGAGGTAGGCCCCGCAATCCTCGGCGTCGGCAGTATATGACCAGCCCCAGGGTCAGACTCGGTCCCAGCCTCCACCAAGTTAACCCAATGTGCCGTCAGCGATATATAGTGGCCCTGCCCGGCAGCACTCGTCCATGTGTCCGTGGTCAGGTGGACCTTGTCAGAAACGGCGTTGGTCAGGGCACGGGTGATGTTGTCTGACACGTGCTGGTGCAGGGCTGGGACGGCACATCGGGAAAAGTAGTGGCGGCTGGGGACCGAATACCGAGGGGCGGCCGCCGCCATGAGGTTGCGAAAGGCCTCGGTCTCTACTAGCCTATAGGGCAGCATCTCCAGGCTAAGCAATCTGGAGATGTGCACATTAAGGGCTTGGGCGTGCGGGTGGGTTGCACTATATTTGCGTTTCCGCTCCAGCGTCTGGGGTATGGAGAGCTGAACGCTGGTGGATGCTGTGGAGGATCGTGGAGGCGACGATGGGGTTTTTGTGGCAGGGTCCTGGGCAGGGGGCTGACTATCAGCTGACACAGGGGAAGGAGCAGTGGTGTGCACGGCCGGAGGTGAACGGGCTTGTTGCCACTGAGTGGGGTGTTTAGCATTCATATGCCTACTGGTGGTAGTTAAGCTAGTAGTGGTGGAAACCCTGCTGAGCCTGGTTTGGCAAATGTTGCACACCACAGTCCGTCGGTCATCCGGTGTTTCCTTAAAGAACCTCCAGACTTCTGAAGATCTAGCCCTCGCCGCAAGAGCCCTCGCCACGGGAGCTTCACTAGTTGACACATTTGGCGCTGATGCACCAGCTCTGGCCCTGCCTCTCCGTCTGGCCCCACCACTGCCTCTTCCAACCTGTTCTGGTCGAGGACTCTCCTCCGTCTCAGAAGCACTGTGTTCACCCGGCCTCTCAACCCAGCTTGGGTCTGTCACCTCATCATCCTCCGATCCCTCAGTCTGCTCCCCCCTCGGACTTCCTGCCCTGACAACAACTTCCCCACTGTCTGACAACCGTGTCTCCTCATCGTCGGGACCCCTCTTTACACACTTCCACTACGTCAAGAAGGTCATCATCACCCACAGACTGTGACTGGTGGAAAACCTGGGCATCGGAAAATTGCTCAGCAGCAACCGGACAAGTGGTTTGTGACTGTGGGAAGGGTCCAGAAAACAGTTCCTCAGAGTATGCCGGTTCAAATGCCAAATTTTCCTGGGAGGGGGCAGACTGGGGGGGAGGAGGCTGAGGTGCAGGAGCTGGAGGAGTGGCGATTTCGGTGACATGGGTGGACTGCGTGGAAGACTGACTGGTGGACAAATTGCTCGAAGCATTGTCAGCAATCCACGACATCACCTGTTCGCACTGTTCTGGCCTCAACAGTGCTCTACCACGAGTCCCAGTAACTTCAGACATGAACCTAGGGAGTGTAGCTCTGCGGCGTTCCCCTGCCCCCTCATAAGCAGGTGGTGTCTCACCCCGGCCAGGACCACGGCCTCTGACCCCTGCAGTAGTTGGACGCCCACGTCCCCGCCCTCGTCCTCTACCCCTAGCCCTCGGGTTAAACATTTTTAAAATGAGAGTTATAGCTTTAATTTTTTTTTAACTTTTTTTTGTGTTTTTTTTTTTTTTGTGTTTTTGAGTTTTTAAAACCAAACGATGCTATCCTATTGCTATGGCTATTTTCTAGCCAAGTATGAGAGCACACTACTATGCCAGATGAGATGACACTGAGTTATTAAACAAAATAAACGTAAAATAAAAAAGGACAAATGGCAGACTGTGCCTAATTGAAATCCAACCCCTACTAAATTTTCCCACTTCGGTCTTTGCAATGGATATGTGCGTCACTAAGCGCAAAACACAGCGGTCGCAAGTCTCACTACAAATTGCTCACAATTGGCTACTAGATGCACTGCAGCAAGTACAGCCACCAGCAGATCAACCAGAAATCAAATATATAACGCTACTGTAGGCGTAAGCCGTTTGGATTCTCCTATGGCTATTTTCTAGCCAAGTATGAAAGCACACTACTATGCCAGATGAGATGACGCTGAGTTATTAAACAAAATAAACGTAAAATAAAAAAGGACAAATGGCAGACTGTGCCTAATTGAAATCCAACCCCTACTAAATTTTCCCACTTCGGTCTTTGCAATGGATATGTGCGTCACTAAGCGCAAAACACAGCGGTCGCAAGTCTCACTACAAATTGCTCACAATTGGCTACTAGATGCACTGCAGCAAGTACAGCCACCAGCAGATCAACCAGAAATCAAATATATAACGCTACTGTAGGCGTAAGCCGTTTGGATTCTCCTATGGCTATTTTCTAGCCAAGTATGAAAGCACACTACTATGCCAGATGAGATGACGCTGAGTTATTAAACAAAATAAACGTAAAATAAAAAAGGACAATTGTCAGACTGTGCCTAATTGAAATCCAACCCCTACTAAATTTTCCCACTTCGGTCTTTGCAATGGATATGTGCGTCACTAAGCGCAAAACACAGCGGTCGCAAGTCTCACTACAAATTGCTCACAATTGGCTACTAGATGCACTGCAGCAAGGACAGCCACCAGCAGATCAACCAGAAATCAAATATATAACGCTACTGTAGGCGTAAGCCGTTTGGATTCTCCTATGGCTATTTTCTAGCCAAGTATGAAAGCACACTACTATGCCAGATGAGATGACGCTGAGTTATTAAACAAAATAAACGTAAAATAAAAAAGGACAAATGGCAGACTGTGCCTAATTGAAATCCAACCCCTACTAAATTTTCCCACTTTGGTGTTTAAACACAACGGTAGCAAGTCCCCCTGCTAATTCCTCACAAAATGGTACTAGATGCAAATAAAAAAAAAAAAAAGTAGAACGTTATTGTAGCCCTAAGAAGGGCTGTTGGGTTCTTGGAGAATCACTCCTGCCTAACAGTAAGCTAATAGAACACCCTAACGCTTTCCCTGACCAGCAGCAGCTCTCTCCCTAGCGGCATCCAGACACAGAATGATCCGAGCAGCGCGGGCAGCGGCTAGTCTATCCCAGGGTCACCTGATCTGGCCAGCCAACCACTGCTATCGACGTGTAAGGGTACCACGTCATGCTGGGTGGAGTGCAGAGTCTCCTGGCTTGTGATTGGCTCTGTTTCTGGCCGCCAAAAAGCAAAACGGCGGGAGCTGCCATTTTCTCGAGCGGGCGAAGTATTCGTCCGAGCAACGAGCAGTTTCGAGTACGCTAATGCTCGAACGAGCATCAAGCTCGGACGAGCATGTTCGCTCATCTCTAGTTATAATCAAACGATTCACCAGTGCTCTGCCATATTTATGACAGCTGAAAATCACCAGTTGAGACACATTCACTTCAATTGTTGATCTAAGTTTATGAGAACTATTTTTTCACAGCTCTTAGATACCATATGGAAGTAATGCAATTTGCAATTTTGTGAATAAGTTAAAAATGATCAATCAAATGTTAAGTACATTGGTAACAACTTACACACAAGAAAGTTTGTCAGTGACTGATCAGGGAAAGGCAGAAGTTGTAGGATACAGATGTCTTCTTCAGGCTTCAGAATTTGCTGCCCAAATGTCTTCAAGTTTTGCGGAACATCTCCACCCTGTGTCCCTCAAATACAATGCTCTCTTATAGCATAGTGTCCCCTTAATAACAACTCTGTCCCACACTGTGTTTCTGAATGATATATATTCCTCACAAAACAAGTGACTACACTGTGTCTTTTGACCTCTTGATATACACTACACCCCCCCAAATAAATGCTTATATACTTCTTCTTGATTTAAAAATTAGACTTTTCCTACTAAATCAATATGAATATATACTCCTCTAATTACTTGCAATAATTATAGTACCACTAATACAGAACTCACCTAAATTAATTCCATAAACCTCCTTTGAATATTATATAAAACACTCTCTAATTTTTTGTACATGACACTCTCAGATTATTAACAGTGCCCCCAAATTAATGATATAATTAATATACAGTGCTTCTATATTCACAATATCTTCATAGTTGCCAGCCCAGTTGATTTTGCTTGCTTTTTTATACACTTTCTTGCTTTTATATACTTGCTTTTTTATTTTACAATTAGTCTTTCCTAAGGGCCTTTCAGTGTCTCTATCTGTGCTGTGACACAAGAAGCCGAGAAGAAGGAGAAGCTGTGGGGAGCTTGGGGAGTTTATTTTTTTATACAAAGGACTGCTGCTGGGCATTGTATAACTCGGGGAGGCTCATGGGTATTTCATTACTGGGGGAGGCTGCTGGCCATTTAATTACTGGGGGAGGCTGCTGGGCATAAAATAAATGAGGAAGGCTGCTGGGCATTACATTACTGGGGGAGGCTGCTGGGCATTACAGTACTGGAGGAGGCCGCTGGGCACTACATTACTGGGGGTGGCTGCTGGGCATTACATTACTGGGGGAGGCTGCTGGGCATTATATTACTGGGGGAGGCTGCTGGGCATTACAGTACTGGGGGAGGCTGCTGGGCACTACATTACTGGGGGAGGCTGCTGGGCATTACATTACTGGGGGAGGCTGCTGGGCATTACATTACTGGGGGAGGCTGCTGGGCATTACATTACTGGGGGAGGCTGCTGGGCATTACAGTACTGGGGGAGGCTGCTGGGCACTACTAAATACTGGGGGAGGCTGCTGGGCATTACATTACTGGGGGAGGCTGCTGGGCATTACATTACTGGGCGAGGCTGCTGGGCATTACATTACTGGGGGAGGCTGCTGGGCATTACATTACTGGGGGAGGCTGCTGGGCATTACAGTACTGGAGGAGGCCGCTGGGCACTACATTACTGGGGGTGGCTGCTGGGCATTACATTACTGGGGGAGGCTGCTGGGCATTATATTACAGGGGGAGGCTGCTGGGCATTACAGTACTGGGGGAGGCTGCTGGGCACTACATTACTGGGGGAGGCTGCTGGGCATTACATTACTGGGGGAGGCTGCTGGGCATTACATTACTGGGGGAGGCTGCTGGGCATTACATTACTGGGGGAGGCTGCTGGGCATTACATTACTGGGGGAGGCTGCTGGGCATTACAGTACTGGGGGAGGCTGCTGGGCACTACATTACTGGGGGAGGCTGCTCGGCATTACATTACTGGAGGAGGCTGCTGGGCATTACATTACTGGGGGAGACTGCTGGGCAATACATTACTGGGGGAAGCTGCTGGGCATTACATTACTGGGGGAGGTTGCTGGGCATTACATTACTGGGGGAGGCTGCTGGGCACTACATTATTGGGGGAGGCTGCTGGGCATTACATGACTGGGGGAGGCTGCTGGGCATTACATTACTGGGGGAGACTGCTGGACAATACATGACTGGGGGAGGCTGCTGGGCTTTACATTACTGGGGGAGGATGCTGGGCATTATATTACTGGGGGAGGCTGCTGGGCACTACATTACTCGGGGAGGCTGCTGGGCATTACAGTACTGGGGGAGACTGCTGGGCAATACATTACTGGAAGAGGCTGCTGGGCATTACATTACTGGGGGAGGCTGCTGGGCATTCAATTACAGGGGGAGGCTGCTGGGCATTTCATTACTCGGGGAGGCTTCTGGGCATTCAATTACAGGGGGAGGCTGCTGGGCATTTCATTACTGTAGAAGGCTGCTGGGCATTTCATTACTTTTTAATCCAGAAATTGATTAGATACCATCTAACCCCATAACATTTAAATAAAGCACAATCTGGAGTGTAAATCATTGTCCTACATTTATGCTTATATATACATACAATATCCTTGTATTTCTCTCGTCACTCGTTGAATGTATGTTAATCTCATTTGCCCCCAGGTTTCTTTCATCTTGGTTACTTCTCTAGTCAGACCGCACTGTAAAATATTTACTTTATGGCAGGGCCACCAATGTCTTACAAATATGTTACTGAAAACAACACCATACCGCAGAGGATCTTACAGGAAAGTGTTCTTTGCTTGACGTCTTGAATTTCCAAACACAAGTATATAACCTTTCCAATTGATGGACAATTCAATTAGAGTTTTGGTTTTAATTACGTTTCATTCATGTGCTCATGATACCCAGTACATATACATTCTTATAACGCAGGCATCTTGGCACGGAATAGAATAGGTTAAACCATGGCTGTAAAAATTTAAACCGTTTTGAAAATTAAAGCCCTAGATATATTTTGTTACAACCACCAAACTAACAAAAGGTAGAAAAATGTATTTATTATCTGATTAATAGAACAAGTCAGTGATGGTCTTCAGGAGAGCAATCAATGCCAGGACTGCTCTACTCAGTATCTGACTAGGCGCAGGACCGGCTGTGGCTGTTAAAGGGGTTCTCCAGTGACAACAAGTCAGCCCCCATCTATAGTATGAGGGCTAACATGCAACAGTGGGGGTCTCAGTTATGCGAGATATCACGAGAATGGGGTCTGTTGACCCAGTCTTACCAGTACAGCAGGCCCCGGTTCTTGTGATCCTAAGGGATAGGAAAATCTGTTGTCAGAATCCTCTGCATGGACTCTGACTGCAGAGTTCAGAGCTGGTGAGACACACCCAGGCCTGTCTTGTTGAGGCTCTTATTGACTGCTGCCTTGCAGTATCTGATCCCTGGTAAGTTGGGTAGTTTCAATCTAGAGCTCTGTTTTCAGCTGTGGATTGAATAATGCAGTGGCTATCCAATCAGCTGCTAGGGCGGCGTCCAGGATCTGGATAATCTCCAGTTCACTCTCAGGTGGTTATGCTTCCTCCTGTGGCCTGTAGTACCACTGTCTGTTTCTGCTTTGCTGGACTTGAAATCCTGAACTTGTACCTGAACCTATATCCAGCCTGGGCTAGAACCCAGAACCCTTAACCTTTTATCCTGCTAGAATTCTGCCTAATCTGTAACCCTGTATCATGCCATGTCCAGAACCCTTTATTGTGCCAGATCTAGACCTCTATACCCCAAGAATCCTGAGCAGGACCCTGAGCCTGTACTCTGAAAGTAATTTAAGAGTCTGTACCTTGATTTTGTGATTGTTCCCTGAGGTTCCTATGTCTGCATATTCCTCTAAAATGCATAAAGGTGCACATGCACCATTCTTTGGAGTCAGTCATTGCCACTGTAGTTATGCCCCTTGAAAAGAGGTATGGTTCAATTAGAACAAGTTTTCACCCAATTTGTGGTATTGTATACTAAAAATGCACCACAATTAGGCCACTTTTTCTTCAGCCTTGTAGAAAAAGAAGGTAAATGCATCTTTAAAAAAATTAAAGTGCTGCTATTCAGTCACTCATAAGTGCTTACCTATGCCTAACTATGACTGTTTGTATACACCACTTGTGAACCTTTTTTTTTTAATTCTAATTTTTACTTTCGACAATTCTAAACACAACATGTTAAATGAAATCTACCATTTGCTTTTATGCATTTTGAGCCAAACATACCTTGAGAATGATGTGGTTACAGTGATGCAGAAACATATTTTGTTAAATCCCTCAACTGAGTTGAAAAAACAATTATAGAATTATGATAATGAGGCTCTGTCACTCCTGTGGCTGCTCTGGTGCTTCTCCTTTTAGCCTAATTGTGCACTGCTTCAAAGAACACTGTATTGACTGTGTTGTCCCTGACAGGCAGAAGTAATAAATCCTTGCACCATCCCCCAGCTGTTGTATATGAGTCATCCAGCTCAGGTTGATTAGTCCTGTCTGGACAGTTCAGGAAGCTCCACATATTGGGGCACATTTACTTACCCGGTACTGTGGTCCTGCGCGATCCCTACTGTGCATTGTCCGACGAGAATGAACTTTGCCGTGATTCACTATGATCGTGTGCCCGATTTCCTGCATCTGTTGTTTCCCCGTTCAGGTCTGGTGGAGTTCTTCCCAATGTATGTAAATCATCCAGGCTCTCAGTTAATAAAACTGCACCTCGGCCAGTGGGCCAGCTGCACCACTTAGACACACCAACCCCACCTCAAGCTACCTAATTCACCATATAATATCCAATTGCGTATTTTAAAAAACCCACTAAAATTCTGAGACAAAACTAGAACTCTTTTTTAACTTTCCTTAATCTCATGACAAAATTTAGACCCAAATAATAACATACTGTACATTTTTCGTCTTACTTTTCTCCCTTCTCCTTTTCCATCCCCTTTATTTGATGTCAACGACGTCAAGTAGACCTCCAGAAGTTATATTAACCTTGAAAAAGACACTTTCTTATGCAATCAGGACTTCTAATCCATCCAAGTAGTGAATATTTATTGGCATTGTTTATGGTATAATTCATTCCGCGGTTCATCCTACAATTTTTTAGGTGTAGGATCAACACAGCTGTCAAGATGCAGGATCGGCTGTTGCTGTTGAAGGGGTTCTGCATTTAGCTCCTATCCACAGGATAAAGGCTAACTTGCTGATGGTGGTGGTCTCAGTGATGACTCCCATGGATCACAAGAATGTTATTTGTTGTCCCACGTTGTGGCCCTCATGAACAGAGCAGTCAGTCAGAATGTGATTATGGTGCTCGGCTATGTTTGTCAGCCCCATAGAGATGAATAGAGCAGTAGACTGGCTGCTCTGTTCACCAAGGGTATTATAGGGGTATAATGAGCCACTGTTCTCATGTTCCATAGAGGTTACAAAACTGAGATCTCACAATCAGCAAGTTAGCCCTATCCTGTAGATAGGGGCTAATTTGTTATAATTTGAGAACACCTTTGTGGTTAGCATTATATTCTTGCAGCGCTGGGGACCTGGGTTCAAGTCCCATGGTGAACATCTGCAAAGAGTTTGCATGGGTTTCCTCCGGTTTCCTCCCACACTCCAAAACATACTGGTAGGTGGATTAGATTTTGAGCCCCGTTGGAGACAGGGACTGATCTGGCAAACTCTGTGTAGCACTGTGTAATCTGTGTGTGCTGTATATATAATGGAATTATTATTATTTTAGTTGGTTTAGTTGGTGAAGACATCTATAGAGGTTATCTTTGGATCTTTCTCCATTTCTACCTTTGAATGTGCCATTCTTTTTAAAGTTAGATTTTTTTTAATTTTAAGATTTTTACCAAGTAATTTCCCTTTTGTTAAATCTTTCATGAAATACACACTATACAACTTCATTAGAAAGGAGCAACGGAACCCACCTACTGTTGCAAGTTGATTGCCATTTGCACTTTATCTAAAAGCCTTGTAATGTATGGTATTTGGAAGTAAGGAGGATCTTATGACAGATATTTCTGTACTGGCACATATAAAAAGATAATAGTTCTGATGTATTGAAACATTAAAACATTAAAGCGAAGGGTACTGTAACGTACAGACATAGGAGTTACACATCAAAAGTTTCTAATTAGCAGAAGAGACATACAAGGTTTAAGATCTTCCAGAACCCAGAGCCAACTCGATGACTCAGTTATTTGGCAAGAAGAAGACTCCCTCCGTGCACAAGGTTGTGGTTTTGTAAAGTTTCATGCAGGAAGCAAGTAATCGAGGTATCTTCCTGTACTGTGTTTAGTATTGACTTGCCCTTGAATATTGCGCAGAAAACAGAAGATGTCACTGGGTTAATTCTACTGTAATTATAAAACACACAGAAAAGCTCTTAATATACATTATATACACAAATGATAACTACTGACAATAACAACCAATGGGAAAGTCATCAGGGGAATCAATGCAAAATCAGGACTAAGCTCTTGATTACCAAGTCTACTGTATTTGCAGAACTGGAGTCCTCATTTGACATATGAGGTTCTTGAATTATGGTACTTGGGGAAAGTTGTCTCCGAGGTGGTCTTGAGAAAAAAGATGACCAACTTGGTAAAAGGTCCTAGGACATTTGGGCGGGATAACGGAGGAGGCTTCTGAAGAAGGTTTCACTTCATTTGTTGCACAATGTTTGTATTTTTTAAATTGTAACTATTGGAATTTTGTTTTGTTCACACTTTATGTACAATAGTTATAAAGCAATACGGTAATATTCATTTCTTAGCTGTAATATTTGAACCCATCCTTCTACTAAAGAAAGCATAAATGGAAAAAATATATACAGTATATTTGAAAAAAATGGATGTAAGGTCAGTTTGGGAGAATTAGGAACTGCTCTAATATAAATGCTACAATAAAGCTGTTTTTAGAAATCTAGAACATCCTTAGTTTGGAGTTCCAGGATCTGTGTTATATAGCTCATTGATTAGTTAGTGGTTGTTCAATGTAATTTATATATAGTAGGCTGTTATTTTATCAGCACTTCAGAAGGAAAATGTATGGTTACATAGGCTGTGAATTAGTTGTAAATTAAAGGAAATCTACCACTTAGAAAACCACTTTTTAAACCAAGCATAACTTCTTGTCGCCTTTTGTAACTGAATGCACGGTCTTAGTTTGATTAGCCATAAACCTTGTCATTTCTGCCAAAAAAATGTTGGAAATTATGTTAATAAGGCCCGGGGTACACCTGGATCGTAACTCTGGGCGCTCTCTCTTTGCTAATTATGCATGCCTCCTGCGTGCCTTTCAATCCACTCATCCCCTCACATTCCATATTTTCCAAGAGCTGGTGGTATCATGCAGCTCTCGAGAACTCTGTAGCTCGCATACTCATCATCCCTGTTATGAAGCCGGCTGCGCAATACAACCCAGAAGCGACTTTACAGTCTGTTCACAGTGAAGCAGCTTTTGGCTTGTATCACGCAGTCATACCGAGGAGCTGGCGGCTGCACAACAGGGATAACAAGCGCATATGCGCAAAAGTTCCCAAGAGTCGGATGATGTCACCATCACTTAGGAACTGCAGAATAGAAGGGAGTGCACCGCATGCAGGAGGCGTGCATAATTAGCAGCAGAGAGAGGGTCTGTGCCCCCTGGGTGACATGCCAGGAGCACCCAGACCTAATTAGCATAATTTCAAAAACAAATTTTCAGAGAAATGAAAAGTTTTATGGTTAATCAAAATAAGACCATGCATCAGGTTACAAATGACAACAAGGAGGTATGATTGCTTTACATGAGGGTTTTCAAATTGGCAGACTTCTTTGTAAATTGCAGTAATAAGAGATAACTGTACATTTGGAAAGGATCAAAAATGGTTTTGCTGGTGGCTGACACTCAGACCCAGCACAGACAGTTTGCTTGACCCGGAATAAACATAGTCCACGGAGCCATAAGTGTCTCCTTGGTCTATGTAGTAGCTGAAAGCCATAGCTACCATAGAGGAGTGCAAGTCACGGCTCTACTTATAGCTTCAGAGATCATGCTACATGCGTGCATATGCTACAGAGATCCCTGAGCCAACTACTTCTTGCTCCTATGGTAATGCCTGGATGATCAGCTGTGGAAGCTAGCTGTTGACCCCTACTGATGACTTATTGATGACCATTAAAAATTTCTTGACCAAGACAACATTTTTTGTACAAGACAACTCAAACAGTCAGGGGAATTTCCTTTTTCTATAAATTGTTACAAGCAGGCAAGCAGCAAGCAAAGATATCATCAATGCTTAAATGGGAAAGAGATCTACGAGTCCCAATCACTACAAGACAATGGAAGAAAGCTCTATCAACCATCCACTCCACATTTAGATGCGTTTCACCCCTCCAAAACTACATAAAATATACCCAGAGTCATCTCCCCTATTTTGGCGGGGATGTGGTTGTAGAGGAACCCTCCTACATGTTTTTTTACGGCCCTTTTCTCACACCTCTATGGGATGCAGTGACTAAAATATCATCTATTATCTATAAGAAAGCTATTACCTTAACACCACAAGCTCTTTTATTGATCAACGTAGCAGATATTGACAAGAAACAAGCCATGGTACCAGCGCACCTGCTCATGTCAACTAAACTCATAATAACTAGAAATGGGAAAGACCCCCTTTGTCCACCGACAGAAGAAGTAATTAGGCAAATAAATTCAACATGAAAAGGCCATAGCACTACAAAACAATAGAGAATCCCAGAGGAAACCCTGGACCACCTCCAAATTCTATACAGAGTGGCTGTCTTACAATTTAAAGTGATGCAATATTAAGAAAATTACTTAGTTTGAATGTATTATTTTTCATGCATTCTGGTTTGTTCTTAAGTTTAAGTTACTGACTATTCACAGGTCCGGATCTCATAGAGTTAATTCCGGCTTGAAGGAGTCTGATCAATTTTAGTTACATCAACTTAACAGTACAGATTACATGTCAATAACCATACTAACCTAAAGATGTTTAGGGACCAGCATAAATAAGACATTTATGTACTGTATATATTGGTTATATACTATATATTGCAGAAGACATGTACAATGCATATTAATAACAGCTGTGGGGCACATTTACCTACCCGGTCCTGTTGCGATCCCGCGGTGCGTTGTCCGACGAGGATTCGGGTCTGCTGCGATTTACTAACATCGTGTGCCCCAGTTCATGCAGGTGTCGCTGCTACGCCGAGGTCCGCCGGAGTTCCTGGTGCATGTAAGTGCTTGATCTTGCAACATATTTTGTTTTTTAAATTCCATGTTTTTTCCGATGGCCACGCCCCCCGATTTCTGCTGTGTGAAGGCCAGCGCCGATGCGCCACAAATCCGATCGTGTGCGGCAAAATCCTTGGGCAATTTGGCGCAAAACGGAAATATTCGGTAAACCTGACGTAAAGTGTAGCATTCGGACCCTTAGTAGCATTCGGTCCCTGTGTGTTAGATACTATGAAAAATTAATAAAAATGTATTAAAAACAAATTCTTGATGAAAAAACCCCTTTAAATTTATGGGCTTGTAATAAAGATATAACCTGCGGGGAGTCATGGTGGTGTTTAAAATTATCAAAATAATCGGTATATTATAAAGCATAAAACATTATTTCTGGTTCTTTACTGCAGTAACCGTGAGTGAGTAGTCTGTGTTCAGTAATGGCTGCACATTCCTTGCCTGACACAGTTATTACTAGTTATTACCACTGTTTGCTGTTATTATCTACGATCTGAAAATGGATATTTATTTTCACTTGTGAATCATGCCCCAAGGGCCACCTCTAGGCGCATTAGTATGTCAGCTGACATTCCCTGCCTGCATTCAGAGACATATATTACCACAACGTCTTTTTGGCGAATATTTGATCCTTTAATTTCAGAGGTATATATTTTTTACAGCTCTAAAATCATAAACATGACCTAAAAGGATTCTTAAGATTACTTCTTTGTAAGAAAGAAGATACAATAGCAAAAGCCATGCCAAGAACGCTCTTTTGGCGCCAGCCATTCTTTTTTTCTTGCTAATACTGTGCTCATGTAGGGTTACTGGAATGGATCAGTTTCTATTTCATTAATATCTTACACAACTCCCTATGATATCTAGAACTTAGGACCTACTGCCTTCAGAACTTTCGACTGAAAATATTATGTTTTTTTTTTTGAATGACCATAAAGTTGTCTTAGCCGTCTGAATGTGCATCCATATTGCTTACCGTATATATTCGAGTATAAGCTGAGATTTTTAGCACAGTTTTTGTGCTGAAAAATCTCCACTCAGCTTATTCCCAGGTGTATAAAAAAATAAAGTTATTATTCCCCCTCCAGCGCTCCGGCGTCCTTTTCTCCTTGCAACAAGACTTTGGTTCCTTGCCATGCCAGCAGATGCACATCTATGCGTTGTGCCAGCACAGAAACTATGACGTGGAAGTGTTGCCGCCTGCTGACGTCTTAGCTTGTGTGCTGTCAGGTCACATACATGTGCATCTGTCTGCCCAGCTTGGAACTCAAAGACATGCTATGGGGAGACGAGGACACTGGGGGGCAGCGCAAGAGTGTGAGTACTAACGTTATTTTTTAAGGGGGCACTTTGCTGGACATTATATTAATGGGGGCATTTTGCTGGACATTACATTAATGGCTTGGAAGTTCACAGCTTATTTCACCTAATACCTGGACTGGAGTGTAGAATTTTTTCTAAGTAGACACATATGAGATAAATTATAGATAAATGTAAGATAGATAGACAGATGTCTAGACAGACAGATAGATAGATAGATAGACAGATGTCTAGACAGATAGATAGATAGACAGCCCACCACCCCTGATCCCCTGCTATATTTGCTTCACTGAATTCACAGAAAACCCTCTAAAAAGCACTCTGCTCCGTAAGGAAGGGAACGTCATTTTCACTTCTCTCATCCATAACTTATCACTTCTGATACCACCTCCAGATGTATTAAGCTCGGTCCAGCATATAACCATACTGCGTCCCTAAAAACACCACAGTCACTTACAATACAACCGGATAACAGTGCTTACAAACAGGACCCCCTTATTTTTATAATTATATATGCATGATGTTTAAATGCATATATGTAAGTTATTTATATAATTAACAGCATATTTTGTATTTTAACATTAATAATAAGGATTAACTATGTAAAATACAAGTTTCTACTAATATAACATGCATGCATTTGATGATGCATTTCAAAACAAAATAGAAAGGCATAATGTGAACAACAGACACAATAGTCGTTATACAGCCTCCTCACAGTCTATATACAGCCCCCCAAAGTGTGTGTATATATATATATATATATATATATATACAGCCCCACAGTTGATATATAAGCCCCATAATCACCCCTCAATGTCGATTTGCAGGGCCCACCCATCACCCCTCGCTGTCAATATAGAAGCCCCCCCATAACCCCCCACAGTCAATATACTGCTCCCCTCCCCCAACAGTCAATATACAGCCCCCCCATTGCCCAGTATATTTCTATGAAGCCCCCTCATAATCAAAAAACAGCCCCACTCACAATTTACATACAGCCTACAACATTTTGGAAATTTATTTTAATTTCTTTATATTTGCATTTCAGGGAAAGGGAGTGATATGAATTGTGTCTTTTTATTTTATACTTTTTATTTTTATTTTTTCTGGCCTCCTAGAATACTTGAACCCTAGGGGTGTGATTGCTTACACTGTACCAAAACCCAAACCCGCATACACCAGCAGTTGTGCCAATAACACACTGATTGTTGATGTTAGCAATAGGTGTCTGCTGTATATTACAGGAGTCACCCACCATGTATGGAGAGGGCTCAGTTGGCGTACCCCTTCCATACATCCTATACGATGCTGCACCATAATATGACAACGCTCATCTATAAGGTGTTAAGTAGAGATGAGCGAGCACTAAAATGCTCGGGTACTCGTTATTCGAGACGAACTTTTCCCGATGCTCGAGTGCTCGTCTCGAATAACGAACCCCATTGAAGTCAATGGGAGACTCGAGCATTTTTCAAGGGGACCAAGGCTCTGCACAGGGAAGCTTGGCCAAACACCTGGGAACCTCAGAAAAGGATGGAAACACCACGGAAATGGACAGGAAACAGCAGGGGCAGCATGCATGGATGCCTCTGAGGCTGCATAATCGCACCATTATGCCAAAATTATGGGCAACAGCATGGCCATGACAGAGTGACAGAATGAAGCTAGATAGCATCTAAAACATCCAATAATTGACCCTGACACTATAGGGGACGGCATGCAGAGGCAGCGGCAGCAGGCTAGAGAGTGTCATGGCGACATACCCTAAATGGACTCAGGCTTCAAACCAATGGGTGGCAGAGAGGAACCAAAGGAGGTGAGCAAGAAGCGCTCAAATAATATCGGTACATGATAAAAGTTTGCCAGTATATTTTGTGGATTACACAGCAGGGTGGCGACAAAGTTAACATGGAAGCCATGAAAACAACCCAAAATTCTGCCTGACACAGCTCGTTTGATAAGGGGACGATGTATGGAGGCAGTGAACTAGTAGTAGATTAAAGGTGCTGCAGTTAAAACTATGTTAGTTGGATCTTGGCATGGAGCTGGCGCTCCGCTGCCAGGCGAGCTTTCGCCAATCCAAGCCCCTGTCTATAGGCTACTCCCCAAACAGCACTTCTAAGAACCTTTTGTATAAGATCAAGTGTAGTAGCGTTCTTATAAGTTTAGGATATGGCGGGTGAGGGGAATGTAAACAGATGCGCAAGAAGCGCTGAAATAATATCCCTAAATGGTAAAAGTTTGCAAGTATATTTTGGGGATTACACAGCAGGGTGGCGACAAAGTTAACAACTTTGATGTGGAATGCCCTGTAATAGCTCTTGGGCGGTGTGCCTTTTATCGCCTAGGCTCAGCAGTTTCAGCACCGCCTGCTGTCGCTTAGCGACGGCACTGCTGCTGTGCCTAGAGCTACCGACTGATGGCGCCATGCCCACGGATGGTAATTCGGAGGAGGAGGAGGTGGAGGAGGGGTGGGAGGAGGTATAGTAGGCCTTTGAGACCTGGACCGAGGTAGGCCCCGCAATTCTCTGCGTCGGCAGTATATGACCAGCCCCAGGGTCAGACTCGGTCCCAGCCTGCACCAAGTTAAGTGTAGTAGCGTTCTCATAAGTTTGGGATATGGCGGGTGAGGGGAATGTAAACAGATGCGCAAGAAGCGCATGATGCGCATGGAGCTGGCGTTCCGCTGCCAGGCGAGCTTTCGCCAATCCAAGCCCCTGTCTCTAGGCTACTCCCCAAACAGCACTTCTAAGAACCTTTTGTATAAGATCAAGTGTAGTAGCGTTCTTAAAAGTTTAGGATATGCCGGGTGAGGGGAATGTAAACAGATGCGCAAGAAGCGCTGAAATAATATCCCTAAATGGTAAAAGTTTGCCAGTATATTTTGTGGATAACACAGCAGGGTGGCGACAAAGTTAACAACTTTGATGTGGAATCCATGAAAACAACCCAAATTTCTGCCTGACACACCTCGTTTGATAAAGGGACGATGTATGGAGGCAGCTATATGGACGACTTTTGGAGGTAGCAATGGAGACAACGTGTGGAGGCTGCTATGGAGACAATTTAATTTGGATAGTGCCTGTATGTGGCAGTCCCAAACATTTTTCAAACCAGAGGAGCAGGTAGGTGGCCCTCCAGTAAAATGGGATAGATTGAGTGCCTGTATGTGGCAGTCCCAAAAATGTTTCAAACCAGAGGAGCAGGTAGGTGGCCCTCCAGTAAAATGGAATAGATTGAGTGCCTGTATGTGGCAGTCCCAAAAATTGTTCAAACCAGAGGAGCAGGTAGGTGGCCCTGCAGTAAAATGGAATAGATTGAGTGCCTGTATGTGGCAGTCCCAAAAATTGTTCAAACCAGAGGAGCAGGTAGGTGGCCCTGCAGTAAAATGGAATAGATTGAGTGCCTGTATGTGGCAGTCCCAAAAATGTTTCAAACCAGAGGAGCAGGTAGGTGGCCCTGCAGTAAAATGGAATAGATTGAGTGCCTGTATGTGGCAGTCCCAAAAATTGTTCAAACCAGAGGAGCAGGTAGGTGGCCCTGCAGTAAAATGGAATAGATTGAGTGCCTGTATGTGGCAGTCCCAAAAATGTTTCAAACCAGAGGAGCAGGTAGGTGGCCCTCCAGTAAAATGGAATAGATTGAGTGCCTGTATGTGGCAGTCCCAAAAATTGTTCAAACCAGAGGAGCAGGTAGGTGGCCCTGCAGTAAAATGGAATAGATTGAGTGCCTGTATGTGGCAGTCCCAAAAATTGTTCAAACCAGAGGAGCAGGTAGGTGGCCCTGCAGTAAAATGGAATAGATTGAGTGCCTGTATGTGGCAGTCCCAAAAATTGTTCAAACCAGAGGAGCAGGTAGGTGGCCCTGCAGTAAAATGGAATAGATTGAGTGCCTGTATGTGGCAGTCCCAAAAATTGTTCAAACCAGAGGAGCAGGTAGGTGGCCCTGCAGTAAAATGGAATAGATTGAGTGCCTGTATGTGGCAGTCCCAAAAATTGTTCAAACCAGAGGAGCAGGTAGGTGGCCCTGCAGTAAAATGGAATAGATTGAGTGCCTGTATGTGGCAGTCCCAAAAATTGTTCAAACCAGAGGAGCAGGTAGGTGGCCCTGCAGTAAAATGGAATAGATTGAGTGCCTGTATGTGGCAGTCCCAAAAATGTTTCAAACCAGAGGAGCAGGTAGGTGGCCCTGCAGTAAAATGGAATAGATTGAGTGCCTGTATGTGGCACTCACAAAAATTGTTTCAAACAGAGGACCGGGTAGGTGGCCCTCCAGAAAAATTAAATGCATGAAGTACTATAGCAAGAGCCAGTGGGCCCTGTCAAAAAATAGCCAGTTTCCTCTGCTTTACTGTACAAAGAGGAGGAGAAGGAGGAAAATGAGGAGGAGGAGGAGTGGATCAATTATTCAGGTTGAGCTTCCTTCACCTGGTGGAGATTGGAAATTCTGAGAAATCCAGCCTTTATTCATTTTAATAAGCGTCAGCCTGTCAGCGCTGTCAGTCGACAGGCGTGTACGCTTATCGGTGATGATGCCACCAGCTGCACTGAAAACCCGCTCGGACAAGACGCTAGCGGCAGGGCAGGCAAGAACCTCCAAGGCGTAGAGCGCCAGTTCGTGCCACATGTCCAGCTTTGAAACCCAGTAGTTGTAGGGAGCTGTGTGATCATTTAGGACGATGGTATGGTCAGCTACGTACTCCCTCACCATCTTTCTGTAAAGATCAGCCCTACTCTGCCGAGACTGGGGACAGGTGACAGTGTCTTGCTGGGGTGACATAAAGCTGGCAAAAGCCTTGTAAAGCGTACCCTTGCCAGTGCTGGACAAGCTGCCTGCTCGCCTACTCTCCCTCGCTACTTGTCCCGCAGAACTACGCACTCTGCCGCTAGCGCTGTCAGAAGGGAAATACTGTTTCAGCTTGTGCACCAGGGCCTGCTGGTATTCATGCATTCTCACACTCCTTTCCTCTCCAGGGATGAGAGTGGGAAGATTTTGCTTGTACCGTGGGTCCAGGAGAGTGAACACCCAGTAATCGGTGCTGGAATAAATTCTTTGAACGCGAGGGTCACGGGATAGGCAGCCTAGCATGAAATCTGCCATATGCGCCAGAGTACCAACGCGTAAGAATTCACTCCCCTCACTGGCCTGACTGTCCATTTCCTCCTCCTCCAACTCCTCCAACTCCTCTTCTTCTGCCCATACACGCTGAACAGTGAAGGACTCAACAATGGTCCCCTCTTGTGTCTCGCCAACATTCTCCTCCTCTTCCTCCTCATCCTCCTCCACCTCCACCTCCTCCGATATGCGCTGAGAAACAGACCTCAGGGTGCTTTGGCTATCAACAAGGGAATATTCTTCCCCCGTCTCTTGTGACGAGCGCAAAGCTTCCGACTTCATGCTGACCAGAGAGTTTTTCAACAGGCCAAGCAGCGGGATGGTGAGGCTGATGATGGCGGCATCGCCACTGACCATCTGTGTTGACTCCTCAAAGTTACTCAGCACCTGACAGATATCAGACATCCACGTCCACTCCTCATTGTAGACTTGAGGAAGCTGACTGACCTGACTACCAGTTCTGGTGGAAGTTGACATCTGGCAGTCTACAATCGCTCTGCGCTGCTGGTAAACTCTGGATAACATGGTCAGTGTTGAATTCCACCTCGTGGGCACGTCGCACAACAGTCGGTGAGCGGGCAGTTGGAGGCGGCGCTGCGCTGCCCTGAGAGTGGCAGCATCTGGGCTGGACTTCCTGAAATGCGCACAGATGCGGCGCACCTTCGTGAGCAAATCAGACAGATTGGGGTATGTCTTGAGGAAACGCTGCACTATCAGATTTAACACATGGGCCAGGCATGGCACATGTGTCAGTCTGCCGAGTTGCAGAGCCGCCACCAGGTTACGGCCGTTGTCACACACAACCATTCCCGGCTTGAGGTTCAGCGGTGCCAGCCACAGATCAGTCTGCGCCGTGATGCCCTGTAATAGCTCTTGGGCGGTGTGCCTTTTGTCGCCTAGGCTCAGCAGTTTGAGCACCGCCTGCTGTCGCTTAGCGACGGCACTGCTGCTGTGCCTAGAGCTACCGACTGATGGCGCCGTGCCCACGGATGGTAGTTCGGAGGAGGAGGTGGAGGAGGGGTGGGAGGAGGAGGAGGCATAGTAGGCCTGAAACACCTGGACCGAGGTAGGCCCCGCAATCCTCGGCGTCGGCAGTATATGAGCAGCCCCAGGGTCAGACTCGGTCCCAGCCTCCACCAAGTTAACCCAATGTGCCGTCAGCGATATATAGTGGCCCTGCCCGGCAGCACTCGTCCACGTGTCCGTGGTCAGGTGGACCTTGTCAGAAACGGCGTTGGTCAGGGCACGGATGATGTTGTCTGACACGTGCTGGTGCAGGGCTGGGACGGCACATCGGGAAAAGTAGTGGCGGCTGGGGACCGAATACCGAGGGGCGGCCGCCGCCATGAGGTTGCGAAAGGCCTCGGTCTCTACTAGCCTATAGGGCAGCATCTCCAGGCTAAGCAATCTGGAGATGTGCACATTAAGGGCTTGGGCGTGCGGGTGGGTTGCACTATATTTGCGTTTCCGCTCCAGCGTCTGGGGTATGGAGAGCTGAACGCTGGTGGATGCTGTGGAGGATCGTGGAGGCGACGATGGGGTTTTTGTGCCAGGGTCCTGGGCAGGGGGCTGACTAGCAGCTGACACAGGGGAAGGAGCAGTGGTGTGCACGGCCGGAGGTGAACGGGCTTGTTGCCACTGAGTGGGGTGCTTAGCATTCATATGCCTGCGCATACTGGTGGTAGTTAAGCTAGTAGTGGTGGAACCCCTGCTGAGCCTGGTTTGGCAAATGTTGCACACCACAGTCCGTCGGTCATCCGGTGTTTCCTTAAAGAACCTCCACACTTCTGAAGATCTAGCCCTCGCCGCAAGAGCCCTCACCACGGGAGCTTCACTAGTTGACAGTGGCGCTGATGCACCAGCTCTGGCCCTGCCTCTCCGTCTGGCCCCACCACTGCCTCTTCCAACCTGTTCAGGTCGAGGACTCTCCTCCGTCTCAGAAGCACTGTGTTCACCCGGCCTCTCAACCCAGCTTGGGTCTGTCACCTCATCATCCTCCGATCCCTCAGTCTGCTCCCCCCTCGGACTTCCTGCCCTGACAACAACTTCCCCACTGTCTGACAACCGTGTCTCCTCATCGTCGGACACCTCTTTACACACTTCCACTACGTCAAGAAGGTCATCATCACCCACAGACTGTGACTGGTGGAAAACCTGGGCATCGGAAAATTGCTCAGCAGCAACCGGACAAGTGGTTTGTGACTGTGGGAAGGGTCCAGAAAACAGTTCCTCAGAGTATGCCGGTTCAAATGCCAAATTTTCCTGGGAGGGGGCAGACTGGGGGGGAGGAGGCTGAGGTGCAGGAGCTGGAGGAGTGGCGATTTCGGTGACATGGGTGGACTGCGTGGAAGACTGACTGGTGGTGGACAAATTGCTCGAAGCATTGTCAGCAATCCACGACATCACCTGTTCGCACTGTTCTGGCCTCAACAGTGCTCTACCACGAGTCCCAGTAACTTCAGACATGAACCTAGGGAGTGTAGCTCTGCGGCGTTCCCCTGCTCCCTCATCAGCAGGTGGTGTCTCACCCCGCCCAGGACCACGGCCTCTGACCCCTGCAGTAGTTGGACGCCCACGTCCCCGCCCTCGTCCTCTACCCCTAGCCCTCGGGTTAAACATTTTTAAAATGAGAGTTATAACTTTATTTTTTTTTTTTTACTTTTTTTTGTTTTTTTTTGTGTTTTTTTTTTTTTTTTGTGTTTTTTGTTTTTTTTTGAGTTTTTAAAACCAAACAATGCTATCCTATTGCTATGGCTATTTTCTAGCCAAGTATCAAAGCACACTACTATGCCAGATGAGATGACACTGAGTTATTGGCTAATAGAAATCCAACCCCTACTGAATTTTGCCACTTCGGCCTTTGCTATGGATATGTGCGCCACTAAGCGCAGAACACAGCGGTCGCAAGTCTCACTACAAATTGCTCAGAATTGGCAAGTACATGCACTGCAGAAACTACAGCCACCAGCAGATCAACCAGAAATCAAATATATAGAACGCTACTGTAGGCTTCAAGAAGCTGTTTGTATTCTCCTATGGCTATTTTCTAGCCAAGTATCAAAGGAAGCACAGTACTATGCCAGATGAGATGACACTGAGTTATTGCCTAATAGAAATCCAACCCCTACTGAATTTTGCCACTTTGGCCTTTGCTATGGATATGTGCGCCACTAAGCGCAGAACACAGCGGTCGCAAGTCTCACTACAAATTGCTCAGAATTGGCAAGTACATGCACTGCAGAAACTACAGCCACCAGCAGATCAACCAGAAATCAAATATATAGAACGCTACTGTAGGCTTCAAGAAGCTGTTTGTATTCTCCTATGGCTATTTTCTAGCCAAGTATCAAAGGAAGCACAGTACTATGCCAGATGAGATGACACTGAGTTATTGCCTAATAGAAATCCAACCCCTACTGAATTTTGCCACTTCGGCCTTTGCTATGGATATGTGCGCCACTAAGCGCAGAACACAGCGGTCGCAAGTCTCACTACAAATTGCTCAGAATTGGCAAGTACATGCACTGCAGAAACTACAGCCACCAGCAGATCAACCAGAAATCAAATATATAGAACGCTACTGTAGGCTTCAAGAAGCTGTTTGTATTCTCCTATGGCTATTTTCTAGCCAAGTATCAAAGGAAGCACAGTACTATGCCAGATGAGATGACACTGAGTTATTGGCTAATAGAAATCCAACCCCTACTGAATTTTGCCACTTCGGCCTTTGCTATGGATATGTGCGCCACTAAGCGCAGAACACAGCGGTCGCAAGTCTCACTACAAATTGCTCAGAATTGGCAAGTACATGCACTGCAGAAACTACAGCCACCAGCAGATCAACCAGAAATCAAATATATAGAACGCTACTGTAGGCTTCAAGAAGCTGTTTGTATTCTCCTATGGCTATTTTCTAGCCAAGTATCAAAGGAAGCACAGTACTATGCCAGATGAGATGACACTGAGTTATTGCCTAATAGAAATCCAACCCCTACTGAATTTTGCCACTTCGGCCTTTGCTATGGATATGTGCGCCACTAAGCGCAGAACACAGCGGTCGCAAGTCTCACTACAAATTGCTCAGAATTGGCAAGTACATGCACTGCAGAAACTACAGCCACCAGCAGATCAACCAGAAATCAAATATATAGAACGCTACTGTAGGCTTCAAGAAGCTGTTTGTATTCTCCTATGGCTATTTTCTAGCCAAGTATCAAAGGAAGCACAGTACTATGCCAGATGAGATGACACTGAGTTATTGCCTAATAGAAATCCAACCCCTACTGAATTTTGCCACTTCGGCCTTTGCTATGGATATGTGCGCCACTAAGCGCAGAACACAGCGGTCGCAAGTCTCACTACAAATTGCTCAGAATTGGCATGTACATGCACTGCAGAAACTACAGCCACCAGCAGATCAACCAGAAATCAAATATATAGAACGCTACTGTAGGCTTCAAGAAGCTGTTTGTATTCTCCTATGGCTATTTTCTAGCCAAGTATCAAAGGAAGCACACTACTATGCCAGATGAGATGACACTGAGTTATTGCCTAATAGAAATCCAACCCCTACTGAATTTTGCCACTTCGGCCTTTGCTATGGATATGTGCGCCACTAAGCGCAGAACACAGCGGTCGCAAGTCTCACTACAAATTGCTCAGAATTGGCAAGTACATGCACTGCAGAAACTACAGCCACCAGCAGATCAACCAGAAATCAAATATATAGAACGCTACTGTAGGCTTCAAGAAGCTGTTTGTATTCTCCTATGGCTATTTTCTAGCCAAGTATCAAAGGAAGCACACTACTATGCCAGATGAGATGACACTGAGTTATTGCCTAATAGAAATCCAACCCCTACTGAATTTTCCCACTTCGGTCTTTGCTATGGATATGTGTGCCACTAAGAGCTAAACACAACGGTAGCAAGTCCCCCTGCTAATTCCTCACAAAATGGTAAAAGATGCAAATTAAAATAAAAAAAGTAGAACGTTATTGTAGCCCTAAGAAGGGCTGTTGGGTTCTTTGAGAATCACTCCTGCCTAACAGTAAGCTAATAGAACACCCTAACGCTTTCCCTGACCAGCAGCAGCTCTCTCCCTAGCGGCATCCAGAGACAGAATGATCCGAGCAGCGCGGCCAGCGGCTAGTCTATCCCAGGGTCACCTGATCTGGCCAGCCAACCACTGCTATCGACGTGTAAGGGTACCACGTCATGCTGGGTGGAGTGCAGAGTCTCCTGGCTTGTGATTGGCTCTGTTTCTGGCCGCCAAAAAGCAAAACGGCGGGAGCTGCCATTTTCTCGAGCGGGCGAAGTATTCGTCCGAGTAACGAGCAGTTTCGAGTACCCTAATGCTCGACCGAGCATCAAGCTCGGACGAGCATGTTCGCTCATCTCTAGTGTTAAGAGGCAGGTTTTTGGTGCATCTTACTTTGAAACTGAGGAGCAATTTCTCCATAGAATCCATAGAATCAGTGTGCACCAGCAGATGTACAGGGAGTTGGAAGTAGATATTTCATATTAGAAGTTCACTCGACAACATCATGGAGTAGAATAGAGATTTAACTGGAACAATAAAATATGCTCTGTTGTGTGCGTGCTCCTGAAAGCCGTCTCTCCAAAGTCTCCACAGGCAAGAAGCTTTATTTTATTCACAGTTTCATTTCATCTACACATTTGCCAGCAGTAACTTTCACCCATGTCAGTGGCAATGTACTACTTATACATTTGACTTAGGATGTGAGGACCTTATTTACACTCTGTCTCTTTGTTTCATTAATTTCTTTACTGAAAGATTTCACTGCAGAGCAGGAACAGGAAAAATGATCCGATTTTCCAACAAAAGTAATTGCATTCCATGAACAAATACTTTTATTTTGTGGCTGATCCAACATTTCAGCACTTAGGTATTTGTAAGACTAGAACTAAATAAATATCTAGAATAATTCAATATATAAGGGTCAGTTGGGTCTGGAGGCTGTATCTGGTATTGAAAATATAGCTTTCATTTTATTAAAAGACTATGGACAACATTTACCAAAAACAGTGCAGTCTGTACTGGGTGCAGTTTGCCTGTATAGTGTGCAGGGGGCGCCAGATTCAGGATTTCTGGTGCCCGTTCTTCATGAATTTGGTGCTCCCTGCACTTCTATGACTTTTTTGTGGTGCACCTCTAACATAGAGTATGCAACACATTTCTGTTGGACTTAGTGTGATAAATGTGTCGCATGGTCCAAATGTGCAGCAGAACGCCCCTTTTAGTGCATAAATATGCAAATGAGGTGTGTGTGACACATACGTGGCGCTGACACTTCTTAAATACCTGTGCAAGCAGTTTGCACATAAAAGACAAAGTCCGGCGCTGGGATTTTAGTAAATTTGGGTACATTTAAAATTATTTTATTAAAGAAATGAAAAAAGTTCCTGTTTCAGCAGTCAGTGAGTTTGAAGACAGGAAACCTCAGTTCTCAAGAATTCTGCAGAGCATTTCTCAGGAATCGCCAAGATGGGAGAACCTTTTTAAGATTGAGTAAAAGGTCATAAAGTGTTGTAATGAGAACATACTTTAGAGGACATCTACCATTGGCATCTATGGAGCCCAGAGCTCCTCAGGCTTATTTGCATAATTTTTAAAACCATTTTTTTGGAAAAAAAAACTGGTACTAAGAAACTAAAAAAAAGAGATCCCGGAAGAGGGGGCACTCACCAGCATGTCAGTGTTGTTGGTTTACAATCCTTCATCCTGGTGGTAGATGCCCATTAACTCCCTGATCACTGCAAACACTAAGTGCTGATGTTATCTCTTTAAATGTAATTAAGAAATTATACCCCTCACACCGGTGAGAGTAAAGGGTTAAAAGTCTCCCCCCCCACACCCTTGGGAAACAGCTACTCCATGTGACTTTTTCAAATATATGAAAACACCCATCACTGGGCTTAGCGACGCCCCCTGTTCCTCTACATCCAATCCCGAGTGTTGGGAGTTATTCATGTATTTGAAAAGGTCACATGTTTATTATACGTCTCCTGCCTCTTGATGTATCCAGCTGGGGCCTGCGCAGCGTTACTGTACTTTATGCAGGGGCCGGCTGCAGCACGGGAATGCCCCACACCGACCCTCTTCCCACCGCCTGTACCCACCTCCCGGCCGCGCCACCCTTCACGCCCCCTGGCGTGAAGGTGGTGGATTGTGGAAGAGTTAGCATTTGCGATTACTGCACGGCTTCTTCACCACTAATGTGGCGCAGAAGCCCTGACCAATATCCCCACCTGTATGCATGGTGCACTTACATCCGGCTGATTTTTCTACATCCATCCATATATATGTCTTAGAAGTAGGTGATTTCACATAGTCATCTTTTAAGGAAGACCTGCTGTAAAATACATTACCATCAAGTAATGTAAAAGTAAAGGATGCGGTTGTTCTTTAAAGGAACAAGCATTATGTACCTTTTATGCCTTGTAATTATGCGGCACTTTCTATGCGTATTATAATTTAATAACCGCAAACAATGCATTCTGTCTATACTGAAATCACAAAGAATAGAGGACTAGAAAAAAATGTCTTCTTTATATTCATCTTAAACATCATGGCTTTGGCACGTGTCTAAATGTTTACAGATTCTATTAACGCTGCAGTAAACCACAAGCTCCTCTGGGTTCACTTCTAATGGTGATCTTGCCAGTGGAGCCTGGATTGCCAGTAATGGGATGCCTTGCAGGCGTCACTCTTTGTTGAGGAACTGTATACAAACGTTCATTCCTAATAAAACTACAGTATAACAGACATTGATGAAATGTAACATTCCTCACGTGAAGGCAGATACACTGCATCTAGAATGGTAAAAACATTTAGAATTGGACTCACTTCCTCTAAGCAGGTTTATTCGGGGCAGTGTCACATTTTCTTTCAGAATTTTTTTTCTTTTTTACTTTCAGAACATTCATTTATTCATATTATACCTTTTCAATGAATGGGCTATTGTCTAGACAGTGTCACACAGAGCTCATTTCCTGCGCTTACAGCTGTTGTAAAGTTTCCAATAACAGTTTATTCCCGCTAAAAAAATTACGTAAAAAAATAAAAATGTTCTTTTTTATTGCCTTTATCTTACCTTAAGGCACAGGTTCCCGTTTGAATGGGATTGTATACGTTGCTCGTCATCTATATAAAACTGAGGATATTTGTAAATACCGTATTTTACAGATTTTGACTGGATTTGAGGAGCAGCATCACAATCTTGTTTCCTTTTCTACTGATTTCAACAAAGGTGGCTGTATGTTATTTTTAATCGCAGCAACTAGTAGATAGCAGAGTCGCTAGAGGTTGGAGTGGTCCCATTGTGGTCCGTAGTTCAAATACGCATCAATGAAAACATATGTTTTTTTTAGTTTTTTATGTTCTCCTTGTGAATGCATGGGTTTTCTCTCAGTTCTTGGCTTTCATCCCAGTCTCACAAAGTGTACGGGTAGGTTAATTGTTCTCATGGTGTATGTGTAGTTCTACCTGAGAAAGTTGTGAACTTCTTTGTTTGGCCTCTGTACAGGATTACAAATTGCTTTAGTTCTATATGAGTAGAAGTTAATCACATTTGCCCCAAAATCCCCTTTGAGTACCATGGGTTCCATTGATTTGTGTGTTATTTTCATTTGTAAGGTTTAACCTCTTAAAAACGAGGCCCTTTTTGTTTTTTGCGTTTCCATTTTTCACTCACCACCTTCAAAAATCTGTAACTACAATCATTGGGATACAACATTTTTATAGGTTTTATTGTGTTTTAATACATTTAGAAAAATGAAAACATTCTGTACAAAAAACCCCTTTATTTTGCCATCTTCTGCCACTAATTCATACTTGGTGTATGGAGCTGTGTCTGGTATCATTTTTTGAGAGATGACGTTTTAAGGCTAGCAGTGCTCAGCCCCTCCTCCTCTACTATGCGCCGATGTGCTCCTCTCATGCTTTGGTACGGTGGGCGCATGTTAGTATGAATGTATCCTAAGTGGACATCCAGTAATAAGCAGATGTTTCAAAGAACTGCTATCCAGACACATGGCCTGCAGGACTCTGAGCCATACCAGACTCTGCCTTGGAGCACTGCTATAGCAGCTCCTCATCTCTCCCTGAAGATAGCTCAACCAGACTGTGAGCACCCTTTTCCGAACAACCTAGGACCTGGACCAGTTAGACTGTCACCTTGGCCTGCTGCATCTGTCAATTTGGTGTTCTGGAATAAAAGAACCATGTCTTGATGTTTCACATTCCTTGTCTAAGAGTGATCCGCAAATCCGCATCATGGTCCTCCCCTCTACCATTTACCTGGGGATCCTCACATACATATACATAGGGAGTGCCCCAGGGAGAACTGTTTCCATCTATCAGCGACATCTTCTTCCTTGCAATCCACCAGTTGGACGCCTGCCTAGTGTGGACAGGGCCTATTCCATCTGTACCAAGCAACCGTGACCCAGCTTGAGCTCTAGGCAGTGCTCAAGCCACTCACTCAGGTACCAGGGGAACACAGCTGCCCCCAAGCCCAGAAAGTCAGGCCGCTATGGGGGGATGTTTCAGTGGGAGTTGGTGAGGGACGATGATGGGAGGAGGGATGCAAAGGAACAGACAAAGTTAGGATTTGAAATTCCCCAAAACCTTAGTCAAGGGTCCAGCTTCTTTGGTTTATCTAGCAAGCCCATGGTTCAGACCAACCATGCTCATATGCAGAAGGAATTTTTTCAACATAAAGGAAATCTACCATCAAATTCAGCATGATAAAACCAGGGACACTTACTCATAGACCCAGTCACCGTGAATGTGGTAATCTTCTTATATTTGTTATCCATGATCTCCTTCCTTCTAAAATGAACTTTTTAAATGAGCCTGAAGGGCAACTGGGATTGTTACCAGAGCCTCTCCATGCCGCAGCTTCACAAGCACTTGCACTGTCTTGCCCTCCTCCTGCTTTCTCGACAATTCCCTATTCCTCTGCCTGGAGAGGAACACAGTAGAAGAAAAAAATTATCCTTGTGCAATGTAACAGCCTGTGAAGCTACAGTACAGAGGGGCTATGGTAACACCCCCAAAAGTCCTTCAGGCACATTAGTATAGTATTAAAAGTTCATTTTAGGAGGCTATCTATAAAGAATATATTACCATAGTTGCAATGCCTGGATCTATGAGTAAGTATCCTTGGTTTATCATGCTTGATTTTGATGGTAGATTTCCTATAAAGATGTAATAGCATGAAAAGAGATTTTTATGTCTTAGTTTACTAGAAAATGAAGGCTAAAAGGATTTACAGGTGAAATAGTCCAATAACTATTCATCTTCTTAAATTATTAGGAAAGAAATCCTAGTGTCCTTGATAGTAAGCAGCGATAGAAGATTCCTCCAGATGTTGCATATTATTACTATTATATCATTCATTTCAAATGCACCCAAAATTCTTTTGTTTTCTCAGTAAGACAAAACACAGATGTTGAATGTGATATATTTCCCATACACACATCCAATTATATTATCTTAATATTTTTCATGTTGTGCCCTGTAGCACATTGATCTCGTGCTTGTAAAAATATTAGTAATGCAATCACTTCTTTGGCTCAAGCTATAAACAATACCATTTTTATGATGCAAAAGCTATCCTATAGACATATTTAAACAAATGGGGTCTGGAACACATTTCAGAGGAATATAGTACCAGCTGAATATGAATACCAAAATGTGCTGCAGCTCCATCCATATACATTTATATATATCACAAGATGAAGTGCTGCAGCTCCATCCATATATATATATATATATATATATATATATATATATATATAGTTATTTAAGTTTTTAATTGTGGTTTACGTAAAAATCTGGTCCTTCTAAGGCTTAAAGCCTGTCCCCTGTAAAAACAGAACAAGGAGCTGCTTACTAAAGGAAGCAGCTCCTAGTGCTGCAACAGATGCATTAGTGTTACTTTGCCATGATCTACACTAGAGAGGCTAGACCACACTATAAGTGGTCCGGTGTATTCATGAAGGGGTGGTCCAAGGTGCTGCCTCTTCCACGGACCGCCCCACCCACTCCATAGGCAGGTGGTGACAGTTGAGTTTCATTCACCCTAATCCCGCCCCCTCCTGAATACGCCAGACTGCTTACAGCGCAGTCCGGTGTTTCTAGTTTACATTGCGGCAGTGTCTGCTACCGTTATCAGAGGTTTCCAGTGTAACACTGCTGCATCTGTTGTAGTACTAGGAGCTGCTTACTTTAGTAAGCAGCTCATAAGTTCATAGTGCCGTTTTTACAGGTGACTGGTCCTCTTTAAATATTAGGAAAATAAAACCTCCACAATGCAGCTTCTTTGGTTACAGACTGCCACGGGTGCTCCTGCGACCTCCCACCCAGTGGGTCTCCCTGTGCCCCCTCTTCCCTGTAACAACACTACTCACCTGTCCACAATCCACCAGTGGTCTTCTCACTCTTGTGTGCGCATCCCCACCTCCTAGGGCGTGCATGAGCCAGCACTCTGAAGTTTAAAGGGCCGATAATTGGTGCTGGCCGGCTGCCCTTCCTGTTAATATTCTGGCCATTTCCTGTGTCCCATTCCAAATCTTCATGCTTTGTGACCTAGAGAAAGCTTATCCCATATGCTCCTTGTCTGTATTGCGATTTCCTGTTGTGACCCTGTTTCCATTACTGACTATGTTCCCTTGGTGGCTGTCCTGACCTCCTGCTTGTCCCCGACTACGATTTTGCTATATGACTTAGTACTTTGCCTTGGTCGCCACCGTGGACAAATTTGTGCCTGTGGAGCGACCTGGTGGTACCACACAGCAGAAAATCCAACCCCCTTTACAACTGGCTCTGGTGAAAACCAGGTACCACTTAGACTCCACTCCCAGGTGTTGGCTTACATCATCGTCCGCGGTGGTCCAGTGGGTCCACTTACCCTGTTGCCTGACACAGACTATGGATATCTTCCAGACTTTATCATTATTTCAAGGATGCAGTTACAAGGATGCATAGAGATCCCACCACTTCAAGGTACATTAGTAAATCCAATCAATCTGATTAAGATGCAAAGAGCAAATTCATATTATTGAGAAATTATTCATCCAGTTACAGGTTGTGACGATTCAATGGGAAATGGTCTTTATCAAATACAAAGATTGATTTGCAAATTACTGCGGAATTTGATGGCGCTTTATAAATAAAAACTATTATTATTAAGGTTGATTGTTACGAATAGAGACAGGAGGTAGGGGCATTTATGAACAGCACGTCCAACCCCAAACAAGCAGGGTCGTGTGGTTCATATATGTACCTATCACCCATTTCTCTTTGTGACCAGTGACCTTTGTGTTTGATAAAGACTGTTTGTGGTTATAACGCCCCAATCTGTAACTGGATGATTTATGCCACAATGAAAATGCATCCCAATGACTACCATCTTACTTGGATTTACTACTACAGTCCCTGACTTAAGGACACCTGATGTACAGATGACCCAGGGTTTCAAACAGACCTCTCTGCCCCCTGTGACCTCTGGTGAAGCTCTCTGGATGCTTTACTGTAGTCCCAGACTGCAATGATCAGGTGTAAGGTGTCTGTAATGAAGTTTTACTGTTAGTCTATGTCCCATGACGGCACAACATTTTGAAAATCCAATTTACATATGGACAATTTTTTTTATCTGGAGTTACAATTTTAAAATATACTTTATTTAATGTAATTGTTCATAATGGTTTACAATCTATCAGTTATCTTTTTCACATTATACATGCTTTATTAACAAATTTGTTAAAGTGTAAGATCCAAAGTTCTGAATCCAGATAATGGGCAATTTCTCATGCATGACCCAGGTATTGTTAACAAATAACCTTAGTGCATGAATTACCTGTAAAAGAAACAGTGGGGTGGCTGTTATACGCTGCCATTAAATGTTCACTACATCCTATTAACAGGTGTAACTGTTCTGCTAATTAAACTGTGGACTAAAGAACCAGCGCTGACCCCAGGCAAACTTCCTCCTTGCCAGAAAAATCATTCAAGCCAAACCCATTAATAAAGTAACCTATTTACTGCCGCCAACAAGTTACTGTGTAACGTCCTTCCATAAAAATTACTGAATGCTTCCCATGTACAGCACCTTTTCTGAAGCATCTAACATCAGGACCCCCTTAATATACACCCCGGTTTTCAATCATTTAGATTTCACTTTCATTTAGATTCAGACACAGAAGAATTGAATTTTATTTTATTGCTAAATATTTATGTGCTTGTTAAACCTTCCTCTATCCACAACAAGTTATATGGTGAAGGAAGTTAATGAAAATTAATTACAAATTATATTTAAAATGAATGTTAAATGGATGTGGATTTGATACATTTTAATAACATTAATATTGCGACCAATATAGGTAAAAAAAATTGTTCACATAGTACTGTTGTTTTAATTGAAATAAGTAATGTTTCACCTTCATGGTAACTATGAGCAGTGTGGCAAAACCTGAAACTCAAAATTTTGTCCGGGTTCCAGTACCGAACCTCCATCAGTAACACCCTTGTTTTGGGCTGGCAGCAAACAATTATAATTTCGCATTTTGAGGATGCAATTAAGCAGCAGGAATATCTAAAACACTGATTGTATTTACAATGTTACGATATGGCGGGCACACGTAGGTGCCGGGGAGAGGAGGAGGGGGTGAGCTCTGCTCACTGACCGCCCCTTTCCATAGAGTAACGTGGGGCACAGCGAGAAAAGATAGGACATGTCATTCCAATAGACTTCTATAGCATACGGAATGGAAATGCATGAGAAAATAGGACATAGGACTCTTTATTTTTTTACATCTCGAAAATGGTATGGTTCACAAAACGCCCATTGAAATGAATGAGGCTATATACAATATGCTACATGGCCGTTATCATACGTTTCTGTGAATGCAGCCTAAGGACCTCAAAATAAATGACAACCATAAAGGCCACCCTACAATGGGGGAGATTCATTATGCCTTGAATCTTTCACTTCTCTTCAGTTTTCAGGCTTTTCTGATCCACACGGCACTTTGGCGGGGCAAGCGGAGGGCAAGCAGAAGTGTAAACCAATGGAGACTAAAGCAAAAAACTCTGGTTTAAAGATTGGACCTGGCATAGTTCAGGCCCCTATCCACTAAAAGGCTAGAGATTCTTAATGAATGTGCACGCAAGACCACTGGTATTCTTAAAGGGGTTTTCCCACGAAAGAAAATTCTCAAATATCAACCCCCTAGTGATGTTTCCTCAATAATGATCATGTTAACACCTTACATTACAATTTTACTCAGTTTTATTGCTGTTTTAGCTTCTATAACTCAGTGATGGTCAGTGTAAAATTCCAGAGTGTGGACGAGGACTCACTAAACAGACACTTCATGATCCCTCTAGTTCTGTGAGCTGACAATGTGGTTAAATTATCAGGGCAAAGGTGTATATACACTTTCATCGGGCTTATGACATTGTACTAACACACTGACACATAGAGAGAGAGATTCAGAGATAGAGAGATAGATCAGAGATACATAAGATGCATGTTACCCAGAAGCTGACAGACAGAGATCTCACAGATACGTGCCTGCCTCCCCCTTCCCCTGGATTACTTATCTGCCTGGAGTTGGTAGTTTGCAGCTTCTCTCTCCTCACGTTGTGGTGCTGGCAGGAAGTGAGTGTCTCTGAGCTCCGTGCTAAGGCTGCAGGGGGCATGGCTACCGGAACAGAGCAGAGAGACAGAAATCTGAGCAGCACGGCATCACAAAGGAATCCAAGATGGCGTGCCGACCCTACATCAGAAGTTACAGGGTCGTGTCTAGGGGCAACTGAAATTGTGTACAGTACACCAGGACTGATAGAAACAGGTTGGACTTATATCAGTGAGATGATGTATTTTAGGTCTTTGTGGGAATACCCCTTTAATGAATTCCACGTATGTTAATAGAAGTGCAGTGTCGGAATAGAATCTGACTAAAGAAAACAATACCTAGAACAAGATTTTCATTTGAAACTATATTTTGTAAAGACACATAACTTATGATCTGGGGGTGACAATGCCTGTGATTTGTCCTTGTGATGGCAGAATTGCAGAGAAAGGAGGCCGTTCTAGAGATCCATGGACATCACATTGCACATCAGTGGACAGCGGGAAAGCAGTGAACACTACCGTGTGTTTTGCACATTATCTTACTAGAACATATTAGAAGCGGTCTAGACATTAATCATACATAATCATTACTCAAGGCCTCCAATACACCTCCAGAGACATGTATAACCTCTTCCCAAACCATAGCCTTGACAATATGAGGAACGCAGCATGTGCTTCCAGGCTTAGAACAATACAATACTTGCTTTTTAATAGAAAACAGATTGAAAGGCCATTTTTGATACTTACATTATGCAGATGATAACATTTCCTGATAATTCTACTCACACTATATATTATACGAATAGACTTTTTTTTCGGATTTCATTTAAGAATAATTCATTCTTGGGGTATTACACTTTCATCACATTTGGCCGATAGATTGAGTGTAGGAGAGTTATCTGATGAGCCTGAGCAGCAGCCAGCACCATTAGGTAACACAAGCCGGTTTTGCTCTTCACTCCTACCGGTGCCCGCAAACATTTAAGGCTTTGTGGTCACATTTATTAAACAGTGATGGCTCCGGAAGATGATCTCACTCACCTAGAGCCCCTATATAATTGACTAATTTATTGAGAGAAATTGGCAGCGCCTTTTATTTGCTCTTGATGAATCTCATGTGTTATGTATTTATTGAAAAAAAAAAAAACCTTCTGTGTAGAGGAAATTCTTGCTGACTCAAACATTATTTTTGGAGGACTTTTTGCTCTCTGGGGTTTGATACATTAGAAGATTACAGTGTTCCAAAATGTTGAGATTGCTTAAGAATTTGATAACTTGAACCCAAAATAAATAGCTTAACATTCGACGTAAAATAGTTGAGAAAATATTGTGCAGATGGAGCCGACAACTAGACAACTCCCATTGACATGACAAAGTGTTCTTTCTATTGCTTCACGTTGATATTTATCTAAGGTGGAAGAATTTTTCCTCTTTTAAAAAATGTACAAAAAATGTTCGAATCCACTACATATAAAAGGGAAGAGATCCCTTTATGTCATTCATACTTTCCCACCATCTCTAGAGCGCTGCTGGGAAAACTCTTCAAAACCCCAACTATCTTCTTTAGATAAAGGATCTTCTTAACGTTTTATAGCAGGGCCCCCTTGTGGACATGATAAGAAAGATCCAAAGCAAATGCTTGGGTCATAAAGTGGATATTATATTCAAAATACATGAATTCTCAAATAGTTTATTATCTATTTATACAGGTAAATATGCAGCAAAATTGTAATTGCAGTAAAAAAAAAAAAATCTTACTAAGAGAATGAAGTGAAATCTGCAAGCAGTATGTTATAGAGCAAAGGGAGCTTGGGTGATTGTATATACAGTCCTTTCTGCAGGCAGTGTCTGAGCAGGGGGAGCAGAGCAGATTATTCTTAGCGTCCTATCTGCAGGCACTGTGATATAGAGTAGGAGGAGCGGAGCAGATTTGTGCATTGTTTCCTATCTATAGGCAGCATGTTATAGAGCAGGGCGAGCTGAGCAAATTGTAAAAATACCCTATTTGCAGTCAGTGACCCACATTTACCAAAGCCTGAGAAAGTCGCCTCGGCGGCAGCCCTGCGCCTTTTTACGGAGAGGGGCGGTATTTTGGGCAGCGTTGCCCCCCCATAAAATATCGTCTGGACCCAAACCAGGAACAACCGGTCCCGGGCCGTGGCCATTGAATTTACATGTTTAAATTAATAAATGCTATACGCACCTGCGGTTTCTTCTACCTGTGGCTCCGTCTTCTTCCTGGCCTGGACGCACACATTATGAGGTCAGGTGGTGTTGCGGCCAGTTGATGTCATAGTTGTGCGCTCGCGGGCCCAGGAGGAAGACGGAGCCGTGGGGAGAAGAAGACGAAGGTGAGCATAGTGGTTTTTTTTAAGGGTCCCTGCTATGGACATTACATTACAGGGGGGACTCAGCAGGGGACATTACATTAAAGGGGGACTCATTAGGGGACATTACATTATAGGGGGGCTCTGCAGGGGACATAACATTATAGGGGGGACACTACAGGGGGCATTAAATTAAAGGGGGGATTCAGCATGGGACATTACATTAATGGGGGCCCAGCAGTTGACATTTAATTAAAAGGGGGGTTTGCAGTGGATATTACGTTAAAGGGGGGACTCTGCAGTGGACATTACATTAAAGGGGTCTCTGCAGTGGACATTATGTTAAAAGTAGGACTCTGCAGTGGACATTACATTAAATGGGGCTCCACTGTGGACATTACACTAAAAGGGTCTCCGCTGTGGACATTTCATTAAAGGGGGCTCTGCAGTTGACATTCCATTAAAGGGGGGCTCTGCAATGGACATTAAATTAAAGGGGGGCTCTGAATTGTACCTTGCCATTAAAGAGAGGCTCTGTAGTTGATATTATATAAAAGGGGGGCTCTGCAGTGGACATTGCAATAAAATGGGGCGCTGCTTTGAACATCCACTGAAAGGAAAACATATTTCTGTGTTGTATAAAAGATGCATGTTGTAATTTTATATAGTGATATACAGCTGGTATAATCTAGGGATCTCCTGTATATAATGATATATGTACAGCTGGTATAACCTGGAGATCTCCTGTATAGAATGATATATGTACAGCTGGTATAACCTGGGGATCTGCTGTATATAATGATATATGTACAGCTGGTATAACCTGTGAGTCTCCTGTATATAATGATATATGTACAGCTGAAATAACCTGGGAATCTCCTGTATATAATGATATATGTACAGCTGGTATAACCTGGGGATCTCCTGTATATAATGATATATGTACAGCCGGTATAACCTGGGGATCTCCTGTATATAATGATATATGTACAGCTGGTATAACCTGGGGATCTCTTGTATATAATGCTATATGTACAGCCGGTATAACCTGGAGATCTCCTGTATATAATGATATATGTACAGCTGGTATAACCTGGGGATCTCTTGTATATAATGCTATATGTACAGCCAGTATAACCTGGGGATCTCCTGTATATAATGATATATGTACAGCTGGTATAACCTGGGGATCTCCTGTATATAATGATATATGTACAGCTGGTATAACCTGGGGATCTCCTGTATATAATGATATATGTACAGCTGGTATAACCTAAGGATCTCCTGTATATAATGATGTATGTACAGCTGGTATAACCTGGGGATCTCCTGTATATAATGATATATGTACAGCTGGTATAACCTGGGGATCTCCTGTATATAATGATATATGTACAGCTGGTATAACCTGGGGATCTCCTGTATATAATGATATATGTACAGCCAGTATAACCTGGGGATCTCCTGTATATAATGATATATGTACAGCTGGTATAACCTAAGGATCTCCTCTATATAATGATGTATGTACAGCTGGTATAACCTGGGGATCTCTTGTATATAATGCTATATGTACAGCCGGTATAACCTGGAGATCTCCTGTATATAATGATATATGTACAGCCAGTATAACCTGGGGATCTCCTGTATATAATGATATATGTACAGCTGGTATAACCTGGGGATCTGCTGTATATAATGATATATGTACAGCTGGTATAACCTGTGAGTCTCCTGTATATAATGATATATGTACAGCTGGTATAACCTGGGAATCTCCTGTGTATGATGATATATGTACAGCCGGTATAACCTGGGGATCTCCTGTATATAATGATATATGTACAGCGGGTATAACCTGAGGATCTCCTGTATATAATGATATATGTACAGCCAGTATAACCTGGGGATCTCCTGTATATAATGATATATGTACAGCCAGTATAACCTGGGGATCTCTTGTATATAATGATATATGTACAGCCGGTATAACCTGGGGATCTCCTGTATATAATGATATATGTACAGCCAGTATAACCTGGGGATCTCCTGTATATAATGATGTATGTACAGCTGGTATAACCTGGGGATCTCCTGTATATAATGATATATGTACAGCCGGTATAACCTAAGGATCTCCTGTATATAATGATGTATGTACAGCTGGTATAACCTGGGGATCTCTTGTATATAATGATATATGTACAGCTGGTATAACCTGGGGATCTCTTGTATATAATGATATATGTACAGCTGGTATAACCTGGGGATCTCCTGTATATAATGATATATGTACAGCTGGTATAACCTGGGGATCTCCTGTATATAATGATATATGTACAGCTGGTATAACCTGGAGATCTGCTGTATATAATGATACATGTACAGCTGGTATAACCTGGGGATCTCTTGTATATAATGCTATATGTACAGCTGGTATAACCTGGGGATCTCTTGTATATAATGCTATATGTACAGCTGGTATAACCTGGAGATCTCTTGTATATAATGATACATGTACAGCTGGTATAACCTGGGGATCTCTTGTATATAATGCTATATGTACAGCTGGTATAACCTGGGATCTCCTGTATATAATGATATATGTACAGCTGGTATAACCTGGGGATCTCCTTTATATAATGTATATGTACAGCTGGTATAACCTGGGGATCTCTTGTATATAATGATATATGTACAGCTGGCATAACCTGGGGATCTCCTGTATATAATGATATATTTACAGCTGGTGTAGCCTGGGGATCTCCTGTATATAATGATATATGTACAGCTGGTATAACCTGGGGATCTCCTGTATATAATGCTATATGTACAGCGGGTATAACCTGGAGATCTCCTGTATATAATGATATATGTACAGCTGGTATAACCTGGGGATCTCCTGTATATAATGATATATGTACAGCTGGTATAACCTGGTGATCTCCTGTATATAATGCTATATGTACAGCGGGTATAACCTGGAGATCTCCTGTATATAATGATATATGTACAGCTGGTATAACCTGGGGATCTCCTGTATATAATGATATATGTACAGCTGGTATAACCTGGGGATCTCCTGTATATAATGATATATGTACAGCTGGTATAACCTGGGGATCTCCTGTATATAATGATGTATGTACAGCTGGTATAACCTGGTGATCTCCTGTATATAATGATATATGTACAGCTGGTATAACCTGGGGATCTCCTGTATATAATGATATATGTACAGCTGGTATAACCTGGGGATCTCTTGTATATAATGACATATGTACAGCTGGTATAACATTAGTGGACAATACATTAAAGCGTGGCTCTGTGGTTGACATTTTATCCATGAGGGGAGGCTGCTGGACACTATATAAATGACTAGCGGCTGCATTTCCCTCCCTAGGCTTATACTTCAGGTAATAAGTTTTCCAATTTTTCTTTTTTTTGGTGGTATAATTAGGCGCCTCAGCTTATTCTTGGGTATGTACTGTATGTATATTTTTTTCCTCAAAGTGAAAAAGCCAAAGACAAGGGATATTATAATGTCCCCTTTTCAGTAGCCCCTTCTTTTCTAGAAAGACAACAGTGAAAGAAACACTAGGGGCTACATATGGGGGCAGTTGCAGGAAAGGGGATGTTTTAGACTAAGAGCTGCTGGAAATGACAAATTATATGGCAGGGAGCATGTGTGACCGGCTTATCTACCTGTTCTGTGATCCATGGGTACCCCAATTCATTGTTATCACTAAGCCCAGTATATAACTCTTTGACCGTTCGGATGGTGGGGTGATGGGGGTGGGGGCATTTTTTTATAAATTGCCTCAGACAGCAGAGAGGTTAGGTACACCCCTGTCTGTACTATGTGCAGTTTGCTTGTGGAGTGTGCAGGTTGAGCCAGATTAATCACAACTCACTGAGTCACTGAGTTATATTTTTAAAGCATATTTTTACAAAAATGAGCCCATAAAAAGCCTAAATAAAAAACAGATGATGCAGAGGGCACCCAAAGGAACTTGTAAGTGATGCTGCCTTATATTTCTCAATTCTGCTGGTAGATTAGACTTTACTTTTTCAGAAATTAGAAGCACCTATCCCTTTAATTCAAACATTAAGTTGAAGGCATGTAGACCCCCAACTCGCTTCCTTTTTCAGCAGAAAAGCAGGAAACTCTCTTTTTTTATTCTGAACATTAAAATATTTTAAAAGAGTTG